>NC_141217.1:3802500-3890000 GCF_054856515.1 Filicampus tigris
CTCTCACTGAGCACAATCCTCCTGTCCTGACATGTCATATATTCAAATAAAATGACAAACTGAATAATATGAAGTTCATGTCTTCCTTAGACAACCACAATTATGCAATTGTTATTATCCAATAAAATAAAAAACACAAGTATTCAAAAATAATTTAAGAATAATTTACTAAAAAAATTTAAAGTACCAGGTATATATGTTTTCATGAATCTCACTGGGTGGGCAGTCTGTCAATCATGGCTAACACACTAATGGCAACAAGTAAAAAACAGTAACTAGAGGGATAACAAGCCAATAAAACTAATACAAACTAATACAAATCGGCAGTGAGCAGCGGCAGCCAATTGTGCCAGCCTCCACTCAACCGGAAGTGTAGTTCGTGTGTGTATTTTGTTTAATTGGAAGTCCATCACATCAACGCTGGCTTAGGGATGTGATCAACTGTGATCACTGTATTTCGTAAGGCGCACACAAGTATAATGCAGCAAATGAACAAGTTATTTAAATATATATTTTTGCCATCCTGTGATCGGATCATGGTAGTTTTTTTTTTTTAACTGGATGATTGGTGATCAGTCCCAAAAAACTTGATTGTGTAAAGTCTCATTTTTGGCAAATCCTAACAGCAAACTAATGGCAATGAAAACATCTTTTTGGAGGTATTCACAGATTTTTTTTTTTAAAGAGAGAATCCAAATCCAATCCAAAGCATTGGATCAGTCTTTTACAAACCTGAATGACAACAATTTTTTACAAATTCAGTTTTCAATCTCAAGGTAGCAGAAGGGGTCCATACCTCAAATTTCTGTTTCAGGTCAAGCGGCATATCTTTTCCCAAGAGACGCATCACGGTCTGGAGCAATAAGACATTCTTTATCCTGGGAAGATGTGCCTCAACTACCAGCCTGAAGCAGCAAAATTAATTAATTAATTAACTTTAAAACACACACACACACACACACACACCCACACACACACACAATGCGACATGATCTGGAAAAGCAGAGCTAAAACACTGTCCAACAAAACAACACAAAATTGTTTTAATGATAAACCACACTCATACATCATTTAATAAGCCTGACCTCAAGCCGTGTTTCAGTGCATCAACATTGGGGGTGCTCTCCATATTTGCCAGACAGGAGGCCAAAATGGATAGACTCTTCTCATCAAACTCATTCAACTTCTCCTGTCAGTGAGCAACAAGCAAACAATTATTGAAAGAAATAAAGGAGAATAAACAAAAGTTTGTATGATGATTACCTGACAGGCACGGAGATACAGCTGGACCACACGGCTTCTTTGGGGCACACCTAGATTCACTACAGCCAGCAGAGAGTAAGCCAAGTCTTTATTTTGCATAATCCTTACACTGTCCATGCCGTTTTGCAGCAGCTGGTCAAATGCAGGATGCTTGAACATCAGCTGCAGCTCACAGTGCCGCTGCTCATCCGACATCTTCTTGATGCTGGTCCACATATGCGTGAGGCAGCTGCTCATTTGTCCAAGCGGGGGCGCATGTTGTTGGCTGAGGTCAAGCACATCTGATGGAGAGGCACAGTGTTGCAGGAGCTCAAAGAAAGGAGGCCCCCTCTGTTTCTGGCCTAAGGGGTAATTGGTTTCATCCAGAACTAAGGACCCCGCCACTGGGGTAGAGACAACCTCAGCTTTCTCTGGTCCCAAATTGGAATTCTGCGAATGGAACCTCACGGAACTCTTTAAACTAGTAAGCGGCCATGAAAGGATTTGGCTTGTGCCACAAGTGTGTGCCAACCGTAGTTTGGAGGAACATGAGCTCGTGCCTGAAACTGCCACTATAGAGCTGCAGTATTTGACCGAATAGATATAGGAGCATAGAGACCGCCTCATGACCTCTTGTGTCAACCACAGTGACATTCCACGAAAACGGTAAGTGCGTTCAAATAATTATGACACTGTGATCGATTACGTATTATGCCGAGCTTATTAGTCAATGTTCGTGTCGGAAGGTCGGACGGTTAAAAAGCCGTAATTACATGCTAGGTAATGTTTGCGAAGCATCAAATAATCACTCCATCATGGCACTGCCTTAAAGTCGAGATGTGTGCACTGCCTTAATCGGTCCCTCTGGAAACATGATAACATGGTGCTGCTTCGTGGCCGACTGTAAAGATCCATTTTAAATATAAAATATTGAAACAAAAAAATAATTTTATTGCAAACAATTTTCAAGATTAATTGTATGCCTTTAAATTCATTCCAAAGTCATCCTCACTGTGATAACGTAAAGATATTATTAATAATGCTCGCTATGTTTCGTTTCTTCCGGACTAATATACTGTTGAACATTCTGTTTACCTAGCAACCGACAGCCAAAACAAAAACGACGTTTATTGACCGTTAGAAAACATTCCATCATGTTGTGCGTTGCACCGCCTTCTCGCCATGAAGATATTGCAGCCGGAGTCTCCTCGTAAAATGGCAAAGTTTGTACTGGCTGGTAAGTTGATGAATGTGGCGTGCAAGTTTCAACCACAAAACTTATTTTATTGTGAGTTCATGTGAACGACCAAGGATCGGCAACCTCAAAACTTCAGTTCAAATTATATTTGAATCCCTGTTGTATATTTTAATATTAAAGCCTCATTTACATTATCTTGCGATACGAATGTTTATTTTAGAATATCAAATAAAATGCTGGAGGGCTTTCCTGGGGCCACACAGTTTTCTAACGGTGACACCCCCCAGCTGCGGTGTAGTGCAGGGGTGTCAAAGTCAAATGGACGGAGGGCCAAATGAAAAATATTGGGACAAGCCGAGGGCCGGACTGATAAAATGTTCATTGAACATTTTTCAAAATGTCCAGATTGGATCGGGTCCTTCGCGCCTGCTGATGATGTTACGCTTTATATTTCTGTAATATATTTCTTTCCCTCTATGTTTGTCAACCCCCTGGCTGTTGTGTTTTTATCTTCGGAGTTACTAAATAAAAAATAAAATCAAAGTACATTACTGCTACTTTTGCGAGGCACTTTCGTTTGCGTTTCTCCTGCCAAACTGGAAACAATTTTCTGGTTGACTCGGGCTGCAAGATTGTATGAACTGTACATAATTTGAAGAAAAACGAAGAGGATCATATGATTGGTATGATGTCTCCAGCTGACTCTATTTTAGAGTGGCAAGGTATGAATGTGGGTGCTCCTGTCAGAAAACACAGGCCCGTATTCCACTTGACACGTCTATTTATTGTGGTCTGCAACAACACAAACAAAGAATAACCTAGCAACATCATCCAATGCATATCCATTTGTTAACAATATGTCTAAACATTACAATTCACTGTATTAAGCAATTAAACAGCCAAACAATACATACAATACACATTCACACGTTTCATCACTAGAATAGTTAGCATACTACCCGAAATAACTAACTAGTGTTCATCAAGGTGACATCACTCACGAGAACATATCTAGGCTGTTATGTACAGCAGTTACCTGACACGAACCTGACTTATTAAACTCACCTTTTAACATTTACACACAACATCAAACGTGGTGAAACACGGGCAATCTGCAACTACTGAGTTTGCTGGCACGAGCAAACTACTAGCTGTGTCGAAGGGAGAAAAAAGGAAAAGAAATATCACTCGCTATCAACACTTAGCGCTCCAGGAGCATTCAATGCCTGCTCACAGTGTGGGACATCTCAGAACTACATCGAAACTCAATGAATTTATCAAATGGCAACAATTACTAATAATAAAACAACGTGAGATTTCTAACATGAAGTATTTCTTAATACAGTGTGCTTTACTCCAAATAACGTTTCACCACAATCCTATTCTGAAAGCCACGAAAAGTGACGTGAAGTCTTCAATTGGCACGTAGACGACCGAAGGACAATCCTCGCAAAAGTAGCGGTAATGTTCGTTATAACAACAGCCAGGGGGTGGCAAACATAGATGCAAGATGTTATCTGTGTTGTGGTCGAATTTGTGTCTTGCCAAGTTGTTTTGTTTCCGAGATTAATGAATGCATCGTGCGGCTGGATGGGAGGGCATGCGAGCGAGAGTAGCGGAGGACGAAGAGGAGAGCCGGTGCTCTTTTTTGACTGAACGGTTGTCGTACTGTATTGGCGTCGGCTGTGGCCCACAGTAGCCGGTTGGACTAAAAAAACATGATAATTAAACTACGTCTGTGTTCTTGGAAGGGGCTACAATATATTTTAAAGTGTGACGTCAACGGCACGCGCGAAGCACCCAATCACATCTGCTACCCACACCGGCTTGCTGCGGGCCGGATCTAATAATAAAGTAATATCATCCCAGGGGCAGTAGAAAACATTCTCGCGGGCCGGATGTGGCCCGCGGGCCTTGACTTTGACATGTGTGATGTAGTGCCATCCCTGTTTCAATTCGAATTGTTTTTAACTTTCATTTAACAGTTTCACTTTTTTTTCTCGGCCAAATAGCTTTATAAATCTCTCAATCTTTGGGGCAAGGAGTCGCACATCGACGCGCTTGTGATTACTGTGATACTGTATTTTTAGCGTGGAGGTGACACACATTTTATTTGAACGTTAAAAGGTCACCAATCTTCACCGTTAGAATTACATTTAGAAAATGAACAAAGTAATTTGAAATTCAATTGACTACTTATTGCCAGAGCTGGGCAGCCCGTCCCTGGGCCGGACCGGTCGGACCCTCCGGCCGGATGCCCATTTTCGAGGCCGAGGGGGAAGGGGGCGGCTGACAAATTTTAAAAAATGGCCGTAAATCGATTTTAGTCCGGCCCACTAATCGGCCCTCATGCGTGTGACGTGTTCGTGAGGCGGCAAAATTTCATCTCAGCCTAATGGTGAAAGGCTTCTTTTTAGGCTTCTTTCTACTCCCGCATCGGCGCGAGTGACAACTGACGTTATAGGGATTGTGGTATTCCCCTCCAGCACCCCCCGCCCCCTCTTGTAATGGTATGCCCCAGTAGTGGGTGGGAGGCGCGGGTTACGTGATGTGAAAATAAGGAAATACAAACACGCTTGAACGCACGTTGCTGTCGCACGTCTCTTCTTACACAAACAACTGCCACATTGATTCACATGATTGACGCATTGTGCTGTTGGTGACAGGTCTTCAACACATGTCACCCACACATAAGGATTTGTTGCTGCTCTGATCGGTCCATTATATCACATTTTGCGATGACATACAGTTTCCCACACGTAGAGGATGCCCCACGCAGCTCGTTGCTGCTGCAAAGCAACTAGTCGAACAGCGTTGTGTGTGGAGAGAATTTTCTCACCCATGTTCCCCTTAGCCGCCACCTTCCAGATCGTTTTCGCAATAAAATTAAATGCATCGTCTAGTCATCTCGGCCCCTTTATGGTTGTAGCCGGCACGATATCCATTATGGTCGCTGTCTTTTTGAAGTGACGCCCCCTGACTTGTTTCAAAACAACTTGTGTCCACGAGTGTATATATTATCAATATTTTTTGTCTTGTTTTCTTTTTTGTTTTTGGTTTTTTGGAGTATATTCAAGCTGCGCGCAGCACTGACTCAAGGATGACGCAGACACATCAAGGTGGAGTTCATGCAGTTCTCTGGCGTCTTCCCTATTTCCGCAAATGCGCCATAGACAACTAGCTGTGTATAGTGGTTTTTGGTATGCTTTTATTTTGAAGGCCGGGAAGGAGGGGAAGTGTGGAAAATAAATAAGTAACTTGACTACGACTTCTGGCTGGCTGTTGGCCCCAAATAATTATACAATACGACAAATCCAGCCTGGGGCTCGCAATGCAAGTAAGCACACGCACGTTGGCTAAGTACTACTGGCGCATTTGAAGCGTGTCCACAGCGGGTTCAAATTGTAAATTAGCCCGCTAATGATCTTTAAAAAGCCTCTGCCGTTAGAGAATTTCTCCCGCGGCGACGTCAATCATGGTTGCTTTTTTTTTTTTTTGTTCGGAGGGCGGAACGGGGCGGGGGCCGACAATGTTTATGAATATGGCCGGGGGGTCGCGGCCTTAAGGGTACCCAGGTCAAGGGTGGAGGGTTGCGGCCGGACGGGAAAAAAATTGTTAAGTGCACAGCTCTGCTTATTGCTTATTTTCCAAAGTCACAGAAAGCCACGGCAGGTGGATGAAAGCCACATGTGGCTCTGGAGCCTCTGGAGTTCTTTTTCCACAAAAACAAATCTGAAAATATGGTGTGTGCGTATATTCACCCCCCTCTGACATCCCTAGATAAAAGCCATTGTAATCTAATGTCCACGTAGTTACACTTTTATGTATTCCCACAGGCAGAACAGACTGCCCATATTATGCCAAAGCAGAACTTTTGTCTGACAGATTGAAGCGTTCTTTGCCAAACTTCCGCATTCACAAGATCTCAATCCTCCCAGATGAGTGGAAGGTAAACCTAGCCCTTTTCCCATGTTGAATAACAAGTATTTGGCATCTCATTGACAACTTGCTGGTCTCTCCCCAGGATTGGCTACAAGACACTTGCATAAGAAATGGCTGGAAACATGAAGAGTCCCCTCTGGTGTGGAGAGAATTGGTGCACCAAGGAGGCAAAGGAGTGTACTTAGGGGGCTTCGACGACTTTTTAGAGCACTGTCAGGTTGGCCTCATATTTGACTTATTACCTGGCTATGTTGTGGAACACATTCTTTGTAAATAATATATGTCATGTACTCTACCTTAATACCAGAATTACTACAACATCACATCAGACATGTCTGAAGAAATGATGCAGAGTATTGCAGAAGAAAATCTTGACACCAAGATCAACCTTATTATGGAGGCGCATCATCGTGCCAGTCTCATCCAACCCCTTCACATATGGATCAGCAGGTAAAATAGACTGGAAAAGTACAAAACACTTGGTGCTAAAATGTTTGGTATGTACAACTAATTAGCCTGATTTGTACTTGCCCAGCGCCCTGAACCCAACATGCAACATGCTGATCCCCAATCTGCTCTCCGCTGAGGTGTTGCCCCAAGCTTCTGCCATCAGCCTTCATCTCTTGGATGTGGAGGGCAATGAGGAGGAATTGCAGTCACTGAAGATGGAGACTGAAGATCTAGCTCTGCCTTTGCTTCACCAGGCAAATAATTCTATTTTCCTCTCATGTATCTATCTTGGCTCTGCCTCTGCTTTATATATATGTATATATATATATATATATGTATATATGTATATGTATATATATATATGTATATATATATATGTATATATGTATGTATATATATATATATATATATATATATATATATATATATATATATATGTGTATATATATGTACATATATGTATATATATATATGTATATATATGTATGTATATATATATATATATTTTATATATGTATATATATGTGTATATATATATTTTATATATGTATATATATTTGTATATATATATATGTGTATGTATATATATATGTGTGTGTATGTATATATATACATGTGTATATATGTATATATATGTGTATATATATGTGTGTATATATGTATATATATGTATGTGTATATATATATGTATATATATATATATATATATATATATATATATATATATGTATGTATATATTCTTTTTTTTTGTTTACTAACGTCAACATTGAAACCAACCAACTGGCTTGATATATGGACAGGTGACCATTCACACAGATCTGAAAGATGCTTTCCAGAAAGCTGAAATCATCCTCTTGCTGGATGAGCGCTGGTCTGAAGGCAATGATCTAAAGGATGTGGAGCAACAACAGAAGATAAAAGCACTGGCAAACGTGTACACTGAATATGGGCAATTGATTGAGGCAAAGGCCAATGTGGACGTGAAGGTGATTGTGTCCGGCGGCTCGCTTGTGAACCTCAGATGCTCCCTTCTGCTGAAAGCATGCTCAATTGACAGCCGTCACTTTGTTGCTGTTGCAACCCAGCTGGAGAATGAAGCCAGAGCGGCCATTGCAAACAAGCTCAAAGTGAGGACTTCAGGTAGCTACGCCAGTTACGTTTTAGTGTGCTCACTTGTCAACATTCCTAGCATCTGTATGGTGTGTGCTTCAGAGGTGACAGACGTCATTGTGTGGGGAGATGTTGGAGACAGCTTCTACATAGATCTGCAGAGGGCAAATGTTTTTAATTATGATGGACCAATCAAAGGGCCACCCTTCTTTTCCCAGCCAGTGCTTGAGATTATCTACGACAGGTAGGTCAGTGAGCAAACCAACAGTATATAGTCACTGGAAAAGCAAGCTATTCTGCGACAGAAATGTATTTAAGGTTTGGGTCATTCCAGAGCAGGAGGACATTTAGGCACCCAACATTTGGGAAAACAGACCATGTCTTTTTTTTGTAACATTATCAAGAAAAACAGGTAAAAACCCAACATATATTAGATTGGTACAGCTCAACCATCAACAGTCCACATTTCATGAGATAATTTGCTGTATTCGTCACAAGCCAGTTACAGACACATAAGCACCTGAAATACCTATACTTAAAGTGGAAACCAACACAATTTTTTTTCAAGAATGTGTTCCCAGCAGGCCCACTAGTTGAAACATGGTATTCTGATTCATATTGCATTTGTGGAATATGAGTAAAAAATCCACCCCTTTTTAGCCGTATCAGCGGGCAGCCATTTTGTCACTTCTGTAAACTGAAAATGACATCACAACTGCTCAGGGCTCAGCTGACTCACCTTCAGAAAACAGTTTTTTAAATATATATATATACATACGTGTGTATATATATATATATATATAATATATATATATACGTGTATATATATATATAATATATATATACGTATATATATATGCACGTGAGTATATATATATATATATACACACACATATATATATATACGTATATATATATACACATATATATATACGTATATATATATGTATATATATATATATATGTATATATATACGACCCTTGTGAGGAGAAGCGGTATCGATAATGGATGGATGGATATACACGCACGCACACACACACACAACCGTTCAAAAGTTTGGGGTCACCAAGAAATTTCCTTATTTTCTTAAAGAAAAGCAGTTTGTTTTCAATGAAGATAACTTTAAACTAATCAGGAATACCCTCTATACATTATTAACATGGTAAATGACAATTCTAGCTGCAAATGCCTGGTTTTGGGTGCAATATCTACATAAGTGTATAGTGGCCCATTTCCAGCAACTATCACACACACACACTCTAACAATCCAATTTGGCCCATGAGCAGAAGTTGCCCACCCCGCGTACCGGATACAGACTGCCATCCATCCAAGAAGAGTCAAAACAACCTAAACAAGAATGGCAGAACTTGCATTCCAACCTGCGCTCTCTGCCCAAAAAGCCACTGACCATCTTGTTTTGTTTAGGGAATGGCTTGAGGGCGACTTCCAAGATATTATACGTTGTCAGCAAGCCGCTGTAGTTTCAAAGACCTGTCGCGGAGCAGACATGTCAACTGCCAATGGGATCCTCACTCTCCTCAAGGCATGGAATGGAACATCTACCCCCAGTCAGGTGCTGTCTGTGGGGGTCTTGTGTGCAGGTGAAACATTCAAAGGAGGGGAATATAGTGTGCTCTAGGACGATATGCATTTAAAAACTCTTGGGAAACTCGCAGGCCATTACGACCTCCCAGACGACGTCGTCCTCTCAGTGCCTGTGACCTTCACAGACGGCCAGTGGTCCGTGGTGTCTGACGTGACTGTTGGAGATGATCTGAAGCAGAGACTTCATCTT
Source organism: Filicampus tigris (assembly GCF_054856515.1). Lineage (NCBI taxonomy): Eukaryota > Metazoa > Chordata > Actinopteri > Syngnathiformes > Syngnathidae > Filicampus > Filicampus tigris. Next base: position 3,812,241 of record NC_141217.1, read on the forward strand.
TCTGCAAGTAATCTCAGGCAAGCAACCTGGCCGAGATACCTTTTTTTTTTTTGTGCTTCTTCAAACCTACAGCACCCCTAATGTATGATGGATTTCCTTCACAGGATTAAGATGTCGGACTAGAACAGCAGAACAGGTCAACAAAAAGCCTGATCGAAACTTTAAAACTGAAAACACACATATGGAAAAACACAAGGCCAAAATAGATACAGTTTAGTGCATCATGCTTTTCAGTTTGTTCTTTTATTCTCTCTTTCGCATGTGATGACGTAGTTCAATTCACCAGATCAGTACAATAAATCTCCTTGCCTGGCCAAGCGTGTCTTTTGATTTTGATAGTCTTAAGATGTAAAAGACCAAACTGAGTACTTCATGGAAAAAACAGAACTTAGAAAATATATTCCTTTAAGTTAACAGTTCAACAAGTGCCCTTTTTATAGCTAAAGAAGCAATCTTGTAAGCACACTACCTACCACCAAACACAAATTAGTCTGATAACCTCTGAATATGTTAACAATTGATTCATTTCATTGTTCATTTACAGTTGGCATGTATTGAAAATGAGGACATACCAAACATGTTTTCCCCTCATTGGAAAATATCAAAGAAACTGACTTTTACATGAAACATTCACATGTATTTTTCCCCACACATTGTGCGGTGTGTTGTTTTACATGCAGAATATTGCGGAATATTCAAATTCCTTTTTTTTCCTCTTCTTTTTAAATCATTTCTGCAACATACACAGGGAGGCTGGTAAAGTGGGAGGTTAGTACAAATACAGTTCACGAGGACAAGTTGGGAAATGAACACAACGCTGCAAGCCAATTTGTACACCCTGCCCCCCCCTGAGATTTGGATGCTGAGCGGTCAAAGCAAAACCTATCCTTTATTCCGAACCCATAACTTGATAATTGAACATGGTTAGTACATATGTAATGCATGGCATGTAATGTACTTGTAATGGTTAGTTGGTATATATGGATGACTTCAAGACCTCAATCTCACCTGTAGCATAAAATTTGATTCTACTCGCATATATTAGTCAAGACGAGGCATCAACCACAGAGGAAAGCTGTTTAAGTCAGTGTGTGCGGGCAAAGATCTTTTCAACATCCAACACTGTCAAAGTTTCCGTTTCCAGGCAACAAGTGAAAGCGCAACTATGACTCAAAGTGACCGATTAAACAAAGCAAATACTTTCGCTTTAAAGTGGAAAAATCAACACAAACATATTTTTTTCAAGAATATGTTCCCAACAGACCCACTAGTTGAAACAGGGCATTCTGATTAATATTGCGTTTGTGGAATATGAGTTAAGAAGCAAAATCCACCCATTTTTAGCCATTTCAGGGGGCGGCCATTTGTCATTTCTATCAACTGAAAATGACATCATAAATACTCAGGGCTCAGGTAATGACCAATCACGGCTCATCTTCAGGAAACAGGTCAGCTGTGATTGGTCGCTACCTGAACCTTGAGTAGTTGTGATGTCCTTTTCAGTCGACAGAAATGACAAAACGGCCGCCCCCAGAGATGGCTACAAATGAGTGGATTAACTCTAATTTCACAATGCAATATTTATCAGAATGCTTTTTTCAACTAGTGGGGGCTGGCATAGAACATATTGAAAAAAATATGTTTGGGTTGAGTTCCTATTTAATCATTATAATTACGACAATCCACCAACATCGTTAAAGTGGTGCAATAAACATTTGAACTCACCCTCAGTTAAATAGAATCTACCAGTTAAATGAAATAATTTAGAGCACATATATTCACTGCATTGTAATCCTAATCTCTGTAACAACATCTGGACAAACATCTGCTTCTGAAAGCAGGTTTACTCAACACTGGAAATTTGCTTATAAAGCAAATTGCAGAGCTGGGCACCCGTCCTGTATATTCAATCTACCCACGTGCTCCCGGCCCATCCCACCCCGGCGACAGACAATCGGCGTCGATAACATAATCTTCGCGTCACCTGCAGGCGCCACCAAACAAAGAAAAAATATCAAACAAAAACAACTGACACACACACACATGCACAGCGTTGTCATCTGTGAAATAAAAAGAATATTGGACACGTCATTGCGTCTGTGGACCGCAAGGTACACCATACCCTTTTATTTTTGATTATTTCCTTACTTGACCGCAAGTCAGGAGTGCGGCACCTGCATGCGATGCGGTATCGGTTAAGTCCGTTCTCGACGCTGGTTGGCTGACTCCGACCAACTGGGACCACGTGGGTCGATTTGAACATGCAGGACGGAAACCGGGGACGGCGGGTCGATGCCCAGCTCTGGAAAATTGCAACGCTTAGAGGCCAGATCTGAAATGCTCACAGCTCAAGCTGCTGTCAGGCACCAACAGCTTCAAACGCTCCTTGATAAACCTTTTGGATGTACTGCTGTGTATGATGTAATTGTAACGGACAAATTAAAAACAAAACACATTGGATTTTTTGGGGGGGGGGGGGGGTGGGGGGGGGGGGGTTGTCAAAGGGGAAGCTATGACTGGGGGGGGTTGTCAAAGGGAAGCTATGACTGATGTTGATGCTGTACACCTCCAGAAGCTCCTCCCCCCAGCAGTCTTTCAGGGCTGAGGTCCAGCCCCTCATCCGCCTGCTCAAGTTCACTTTGGTCCAGAAGCTCAAAATCCTCTTCCTCGGTCACAACCAGTGTATCATCGTGCATGTCATCACCAGTGACGCTCTCTGTGGTTATGGTCTCCAAGTCCTCGCCGGGCCCCGGCACAGTTGCCAATGCGGGTCTAGCGACGTCGGTGGGCTGGGTGAAGGTCTCCATAATGCCTGGGGGGGATTCGTGAGGGAGGAACTCAGCCAGGACGGGCTCCTCGCTGGCCTCACTGGAGCGTAGCAGCGCTGACAAAGTGTTTTGCACCACAGTGGAGATGGCTGTGCTCACAATCTCCTCACTTAGGGCCTCAAGTGACCGCTGCGCACCCTGGCAAACAGAGGCGCCCTCCTCCTCCTCTCCTCCCTGACCCGATGCTCCTCCCCCTGTGGCCGGCAACACGCCCACCTCGCCGCCGGGCGGTCTCCCGTGGCCGTTGAAGTGAGTGTTGACAAAGTGCAGCGGGGATGCAAGGTGCTGGATGAGGAGGCTGGCGGGGCTCAGCGCTTCGGCCTCTGCGGGGGCGCTCGCCCGCGCTCTGTCACCTAGGCCCGAGCCTTGCAACGGAAAGCGGAGGAGGTTGTGCTCCAAGGACGGAAACTCCTCAACGGAGGGAAACTCGGGCAGATCCCGCAGGTAGGACTCTTCTGGGTCACTGTGTAAACTCTGCTGATCCAGGTCTGAACAGAGGTGACACGTAACGATATTTGAAGGACATTACTGTGTTCCAAAGCATCACACGCATCTAACCTATTTTTCTGTCAAAGACCTTGAAACTGACAAACCACACTTTGAGGAATGTTGTGTTTTGATTTGTTTGCGACTCCAGCAGGGACGTAAACCCGGCCGGCAATTTCCAAACTACTGTATTTTACGGACCATTGGGCGCAACGTTTTAGGCGCGATGTCAATGAACGGGTCTATTTAAAAAAAAAAAAAAAAAAAATCACAAGACACACCGCATCATAAGGCGCATTATTTTTGTGAAGCATTGTATGTGAAATTGTTTATTCTAATTGTATTGTGTACGTGTATTTGATAGTTTTAGCACTATTATGCTAGGTTCAGACCGGCTGATCGGGTAATGCCGCATGTCTCACTTGCGCTTGATCGCCGTGTAATTACACAGGGGTTGCTTTAGGCGGAGGAAGGAATCCTCCGAGAGACAAAAAAAAACATTTGAACATCACTAGGCAATCTGGTGACCGATTGGTTGTGTGTGACCGATGCTAAATGCTATCATGGTTCACAGTTCAGGAGTAGTAAATAAATCATTACACTCACCATTATCTAACATTTTTGCTTGGTCTTGGCAGCTATTGGAAGCTGGCTATGTTGTTTACCTTGCACCGGTCCAACATTTGAAAAGTGCAGCCAGAAATGCTCCGCTGGCAGCAGCATTAGGCTTGTCGGACTACATTTCTTTTTCTTTTTTTAATCCAATTCTCGGTCTCTGAGCCAATGAAATGCATCAGAATATACATGTGATGGTGTCGTGGGACCGCGGAGGATGTCCCGGAAATTTTTTTTCGGGCATTAATGGCGACGCAGACGATCGCGGGAGCTCTGAAATAAGTGACGGCTGTGGATAAGACGACACGCTTGCGGACTGAACCGGTGGAACCAGTCGAATGTGATATATGGTTAAGATAAATGTTTGTAGACAATGATGATATCGCCGTCTTTGTAACAAAATAGAGGACGGTCATTCCTACCACTCGATTTTATTTAAGATTAAACAGTGCTTCTCTTGCACTGACACTTTATTATTAACATTTTTGATTGAAAGACTAAATAATAATAAACTGGGGCCTGTGTGAAAGCCACATGTCTAAGCTCTCAAATTCTTTTGGAATAATGTTTCTGTAATCTGCTACAGGGGCTGAAATATCAATTATTTTGTAGGTCTCCAATTTCTGGGAAAGCCTCAGGTTTAAGAGGGTGATTCTATAGTCACCCTTAGGTTTTGGGGAGATGTTGAGCCAGGCGCTTTAGGCCTTAATGACTTAAAGACGACAAACTGAAAAGCTGAGCTCCACCTTCTACATACAGCGCACCGCATTGGAAGGCGCACTATCAATTTTGGAGAAAATTGTAGGATTTTAAGTGCGCCTTATGGTCCAAAAAATATGTCATATAAAGCAAGATTTACCTTCAGAGACATCCGTCAGTTGGGGTGTCGTGGCTCTGGAAACGGAGAAGCCGCCGCTCTCCAATATGGAAGCTTCCTCGTCAGACAACTCAGAGTCGGTGATGGCCATCGCCAGGGCCGTAGTCTTAACATCCACCTGAGCAAAACAAACACAATGAAAAATATGTATACGTTATATGTGTGTGAAGACACATTACTTGCATCCAGTTTCCAAGTTGGTTTCCTCCGACATTCCAAACGCAAGTATGGTAGGTCAAATGCCGACTAAGCTGTCCATACTGTAGGTGTGGATGCGAGTTGGCTGGCAACCAGTCCAGAGTGAGGTTCAGTTCCAGAACCACGCAACATATGTCATTCACTGTGCAGTGGTCTAGCTGTTTGGGCCAAAGCACTAGTTTTGAAGCATGAGCTTCAAAAAGTCAATTGCCGCAATTGGGATGAATAAGGCAGAAATTTTGTTTTTTTTGGTCATTTTTCATTCAACGTTGCAAACAGCGGCGAAGACATTCGTCAAACAGTTTTAATGGTTGCAAACACTTTTTCTTGTCGCCATCAAATTTTGAACATGTTCAAAACTTCTTTGCAACGAGAAAAACTGTTTGAGACCATTAAAATTGTTGGCGAATGTCTTTGCGACTGTTTGAACGATACAACATGGGCTAGGTGCGCACACACGCTTGCAAACCTTCGCCGCTCGGGGAGATACGGCCTTAAGATACACTTTTTGAAGTCAAACAAAACGATAAAATACGATTCGATACGTATCTCAATATATTTTGCCGTAAGTGGAACGGTTAGATTCGATACACTCGCATCTTTTAAAACATTTTGACAACAGAGAACAAAACGCTCCTTTGAGCCAGAATAAAGACAAGGGAAAAGCCATCTTGGATGGGCCGTGGGAAGGACGACCGACATGACATGGCTGCTGTACAGAGTTGACGGAGGGCCGTACCGTCGGGGCAAAACAGGAGAGCTCCTCCTCACTTTCACTCTCAGTTTCAGCTCTTGGCTCGTCGCCCTCCTCGACCTCCTTCTTCACCTCTGGGTTAACAAACGCAAGTGTTTCAAAAGGTCAACGTTGGGATTTACGACAGCCGCAAACAAGAGACGCAGTACTACGGCTTTTTAGATAATGTTGAGCAAACGGACGACGCTCACTCCTCTTGTCATGCTTGCGACGCTCTGTTTCTCCCTTCATGCTGTAGTCCAGTTTCATGAGGATGGGCTCCAGGCCGGTGTACATCCTTTGGATCACTTCGTGGTACACCACCAGTGGCCACAGAATTACACTAAGACCTGAAGGAATCCAAAGCCAGGGAAATGAGCGGAATGGAATCACAAAGAGATGTTGGGACAGCGGTGACAAAACGTGGCTCACCTATAATGTAAGAGATCATGATTCCTGGAACATAATGTCCGACGACAGCGAGTGCAAAACAGCCGCTGCACATCATTGCGCAGAACTGAGAAAGAAAATCAAGCATAAGTGATGGAGCGTGTCCTCAAGCTGCAAAGGGTAGAGACAGGAAGTGAAAGAGCAACATCTCTGCAGGTGCACAGCATGTCTGTCACCTCGCATACGAGTATAATCAAATGAAAGTTTCAGGGTTGTTACACAAACAAACACCGACTGTACATTCCGATGATACAAGTAGCAAAGTGCGTTTTACCTTGCCGGGATTCTGGCGTTTGTACTGCAATGTCTCGTGCAGGAACAGACAGCACGTCAAGTAACTTTCTGCCAAGTGGTGACTGAGCTCAGGAATGCTGAGCAGACGCTGCTTCGTGCTCATCGATTCGCTGCACATATACGTGCACACAGTCACACAAACGACAATAACAGCGAGAGGCAGACAACATTGCAAAATGCCTTCTGATATTCTATGCTTGTGTTATCACACAAAATGCTAGCACAAAATCAGTTCCACTCCATGATATGCATACCTTTGAACGGGGGAAACCTCTACCCGTGGAACTAGAGTAGACAGAAAAACACACGTTTAGATTCATACATGTTGATATACTGTATAGCAACTGTAATCGATACACCAAAATAGTAGAAAACTATGTCTTTACGCAAAACATTTATCAAACTGCACTAATAAACTAACCACCAGGTGCTGGGACTGCACAAATGGAAAACATGATGATAGGGCAGGGCGATATGACAGAAAAGTATATCACCATAAAAGTGTTTCATATTGGTCGATATAGATATATTTAATTTGTTTTCTTTTTTTTTTTTTTTAACTACTGAAAATAATAACCCAGAGTAAAATGAACTTAGGTTATTTTATTCTAACCTTTAATAAACCTTTATACTTAACCTTTAATAAAAGCTCAAAAACGAAAGAGTGAAATAAACTGGTCAATATAAAGATTAAAGTGACACTTGGCTGAGCTTAACATTGGCACTTATATAATAGGTTTGCATGTAAAAATGACATCAGTACTAAAGTGCTCCCCCCAAAAGACTCTGTCGTGATTTAAGGACTTTTTTTGTGATTACATTTATGACAAATTGCCCTGCCCCCTTTTGGGGCGTGGCTTATGTTATGTTTTCGGGAGGGAGCCAAGCGTGGTAATGTTGCTCGCTTTGTCAGTTCTGTTGTCTAAACGGCGACCGATCGCCACCAAAATGCAAATGCACATTACTTCTCTTGTCCACTTCAACCTGTGAAAGTATAAAAGTGTTCTGCACAATAGTTTGGATTTATTAACATAAAACATGATCTCATCATGATCACCTCCACAAAATCAAAAATACCGTGGCGATTGCTCCTCCACTTTCACAAGCTGAAGCGGACAAGAGCATGATTGCGCACACGAACCCCGACTGGTTATATTTCGGACATTTAGCGACACTAAACTCGTGTCAACTTTCGGGAGGCAGACGGCGACTGGCAGTGGGCAAGCAATCAGGCAAGCATGGATGTTTATTTCCCCACCTCTACTTCTCTCCCCGCCTAACAGTAGAATAACGGTACAGCTAATAGCAACAACTAGCTTCTGGTCGTTAAAACAAAAGGCGTTAGCACGACAACATTAGCTCCTTACTGTCCGCGCAGCGTGTGGAGGTGATCATGAGCCTGCCTGCGTCTCTCTTCATGTCGCGGGGTTGCCTCCCAAGGAGTCACGTGCGTTGTCCGACATCGCTTGCAGCCGCGAGAGTGAAGCGAACATCGAACACCGGGACTATCTTGAACGTGCGCATCCGACTCCACAGCAGAGTGTGGCCGCATTGGAACGCACCATTTCGGCTGTTACGTTCCATTGGACGGCGTTTTGTCGGTCGAAAAACTGTGGCCATTCCCCATCCAAATAAATGTGCACGTCTACTCATTCCCACTTCAGTCGCTGTAAATATCCTGACTAGTGTTTAATGCCTCGTCCGTCCTAACCGTGATCAGCAAAGGAGCAGTGTTTTTGTTGTTGTTTTTTTTAAGCAGTGTGCGCTCGTCCCAGCCTAAATCTATGTAGCTCATGCTCACTTCCACGTTTCCTCATTCTCATAAATCAGCCACGGAGAGGTTAATCCTTTTGATATGTTGAAGTGGTCATTAGTACGGATGTCCACATAAATGTTGGTGCCAATTGATCACCGTTTTTGGACGTTATAAGCAAAAAAAGTACAATGATTTCCAATGTAGGGTTTGGAATCGGTTCCTCCCGTGACTCCGGCCGAACAAGGATAGAACGGTAGGGGGCGCGGTCATTCTCCTCATTAACAAGGGGCGTTCATTCATGGAGTCACTTATTTCCTAATTTCTCAGAAATGTATTGATAAAATAGAAAATGACAACTCTTTTCATTTTCCTGATCAAAAAATATATAAAATGAACTTGTTAGTGAAAACATGGCCATCCCACCGTCCCTTTAAATAAACTTTGTTTTAAACATAATGTGCTTATTAGAAGGGCTGAGAGATATGTTTGAAAAACTGTCCCAATCTAAGTATTTCATATCAGTCAATATTGATAATTATTGATTTTGTTTTAAACCTTCTCTTTAAATAACAGTTAACTGTTTTTGTGTACATCGTTATGTAGTGTAATGTGCAATGGTGTGTCCTCCACCAGTCCATTGTAAATGCTTATTTGGATTAGGTACTACCCCAAAGCAGCCTTCATTCAATGTTCATACAATCTAAGTGAACTAATACTCTCTTGCAGTGCATACATTATCGTTGACCAACCGTTTTAGGACGACTTTATCTTTTTAGCGGATTCATTATTGCCACAGTCCATTCATATTTTAGTTGCCTGATTTTTACTTGAGTGCAATACCGAGGGTCGGATATTTACTAACACTGGCGCTAGGACGTCAAAGACAGGGAACTCCTTTACTTGTACACCACGTCACCATCCGGAGGTGTTTAATCGGGTTATCATGCATAACATCATTTTATTGGAAGAGTTGCACTGAGTGGACTGGTCATTTATTTGAATGAAGTTACGCCACTCGCTCGCTCGACGCAATTATGGCGCACTGTCGCCAGACCCACACGCATGCTCCGTTGGGTTAGCTGCTTCTTCTTCGTTGGTTTAAATGCTTCTTCTTCATTGGTTTAACTTCTTCGTGTTTGGAGGCGGATGCGCGCTGCCTACATCACACGCCATCCCGCGGTTTTCAATTTTTTTTTCCATCAAACATTTTATCGAAGGCATTTTCTATTGAAATCGATCACGTGTCGATCGTGGTACATATTGATATTGAATTATCGGTCTGGCCCTAACCCTAACGGTGAAATCCGACATACGCGGAAATTTGGGTTACATCGCTGGTGTAGGAACGGAACTCGTTCGTAAAATGAGGACTCCATGTAATATGAAATTAAAAGAATAATATTATTATATATATTATATTATATTATATGTCAACCTCTACATTGTGGTTTTTCACCTATCACGGGGGGTTTTGGTCCTTGTTAACCACGATAACTGGGGGATTACCGATTATTGAATTCTTTTGCGATTTTGACACGGGCTGGGTTGTTACAAACATCAGACATGCATGCAGCTATGTCAAAATCCACGTCATTTTGTAATTGGGGCCCTGTCATAGAGACCATTGTAAGTCATGAAGGCTCTGCTCTATGCATAGGTATTTCTGCCGAAGGTTTCGCTTCCTTTTTCTAAATGATCGTCAGCCCCTGTAGCATTTCAAAATATTTTTTACAGCTTGGGAACTTGTTGCACGGTTGGCGGTTGAACTTACAACCGGGGAAAAATAAATGCCCCGGGATCAACGCGCATTTGTATTTGCGTTATGTCAAATCACCAGGGTAGATTTGCAGGGTGCCATAAAAGATTCAGAGCTTCTGGAGTATGATTTTATGTATATGGATTCCATACACATTCTCTTTTATGATGTGTCAAGAGGTGTTCCCATATGGTTTAAGTTTGCAACTGTCATAGAATGTGGACTCGTGCTAACAGTTCAAGTCAAGTCAAGTCAAGTCAAATTTATTTATATATCCCTTAATCACAGGAAAGTCTCAAAGGGCTTCACATGTGCACCAAATCATATACACGACGACATCCCCTGATCTTAACCCCCAGGAGGGCAAAGAAAAATAAAAAAAAAACCCATCTGGGGAAAAGTGAGAAACCTTGAGAAGGGACCACAGATGGGGGAATCCCCCTTCCAGGATAATCAGGCTGCAATGGATGTCGAGTGGGCAACATTGAACACACATTATAGTACCATGCAGTGTTTGTTAAAGTGATGTGAAAGTTACTATGTTACTATCTAAACAGTTACAGTTTAACAGTTACAATGTAAACAAAACGGTGACGTCACATCTGATCCGAGTCCACAAATAATGGCTCTATTTTTAATATGCCAAGCCCACTCGTACGAATTACCACTCATTTGTGACAGCACCACTAAAAAATTAACGATTCGATTTCCAGCCACTGAATCATTTTGGATCTTATCATTCAAAACTAAACATTTTCACCCTTGAATTGAATCGGCAACTACAAATCAAAGTGATGTTAACCCATTAAGGACGGGAGCACATAACAGCGTTTCTACCACTAAAGCCGGGAGCGCTGTTGCATGTTTCTCCTTTTAAAGCCGGAGAGCGTATATGTCATTTTCTTGTTTTAATCCAATTCTCGGTCTCTTAGCCAATGAAATGCATCAGAATATACATGTGACAGTGTCGTGAGTAGTCGGAGCATATCCGGAATTTTTTCGAGGAGTAATGGCTCTGCTATAAGTCACGGCAGTCACATAGACGACGTGATCGCGGACTTTATAGCCATGAAACCATCCAAACGTGATGTATGGTTAAAATATATGTTCGTAGACATTTGGGCTGTGCGATTTTGCCCAACAAGAAATTAATTTTATTAATTTATTATTTTCTCTCAAACCCGATTTTACGATTACGATTTCTTTGTAAAATAAAAAATAATGAAAAATGAAGTATTTTGAATGTCTTTTATTTAATCTTAATTTTTTTTTCTTTGAACTCAAAATGCCAGTCAATTTAATTTAATACACACAGAACAATCCATTGGGATTAACAGCATTTTACTTACACAATAGATTTTAGATCTGTTCTTAATTAAACCAATAATGAAAGAAGAAAGTGCATATACCATCTGAAATGAAATCATCAACATGAGAGAAGGTAGACAGTCAATTCTGTAAACCAAACAGTCTGTCAGTCTTACTTAAACATAAATCAATGATTAGTTTAAAACTGTCACTCAATAATACAATGCACTGTCAAGCTTAAGTACAGATGCATGGTCATGACCAGAGGTCAGTTGTAGAGGAGAAAATAAGTGACGCCTTTCAGACGTTGTTATTTGCTCACTGGTTGTATTGTACATGCGGGGCGCTACGCTACAGATCTATATTTGCCCGATTTATTAACTATACACACACTTGCCTGAGCAAATAGCAGAATCGCCGGTAGCGCCGGTGTTGTTGTAGTTTTTCCGGACTGCGTGCTCGTGGGAGGAAGCGGAAATGCAGAGGAAACTACGGTGGCTTAGATACACCAAAAATAAAAAAATCGGACGTGCCGATTTGAACGTTTTTAACACCGTTTTATCCAGAAAATTTTGGTTCAAAATCGCTTAATCGAGCAGCCCTAGTAGACATTGATATTTCAACGTCTTTGTAAGAGAATATAGCATGGTAATTACCACTCGATTTTTTTTAAATTAAAAATAGTGCTTGACTTGCACCTTCGATTGAAACAGTAAAGATTAATAAACTTGTGCCTGTGTGAAAGCCACATGTCTAAACTCTCAAATTCTTTTGGAATTATGTTTCTATCTATCTGCTACAGGGGCTGAGATATTAATGCGTTGTAGGTGGCAAAAATGTCAGGCTTTCAAGGGTGACTCCAAAGACGACCGTAGGTTTTAGAGAGATGTCTCACGAGGGGCTTCAGGCTTTAATGGGTTAAATAACGGATGAGCTGTCATTTGCATACATACATCTACTTTCATTGTGGCGTTACAGCAGAAGCTGCTGGACACCAATTTGGTTCGTATTGGAATGAAACTTTTTCAAACACCCTGTATTACTATTATGCTGTGGTAACATGATTCCCTCATTCATGTATCTTAACTAGAGCAGCAACAGTATATGAGGCAACGTTCAGTTTTGCGGATAAAATTGATAGACATGAATGCTTTTTCTTACCAGAAACGGTGAGCAACCTGGGCTTCCATCTCTCCAGCAGCATCAACCCCAAAAGGGACACGCTCAATAGGAATAGCGGGCGCAGAGAAGTGTACGATAGGAGCCTGTGAAAGGCCCACAATGAACACTTTAGCAAATTGCGTCTTTTTAAAACCTGGCATGAATGACAACACAGACAAAGCGACTCTTCCATGTGATTACTGTATTTACAGAGGTATCCTCAGCATCCCATCGTTGCACCGAGCCCGACCTATCAGTGACAGCTGATATTTATCAAGGCCCACTCATTAAGTTGAATCCCTTTAAAAACAGCCGAACTGAGCATCAGCACAGATTACTCGGCCGATTTTTATCAGCGTCCTCATGTCGAAGCAATTCAAGTACTGTCACAGTACTTTACGTGTCGACACTTTCAACGAAGCGGTGCTAGCATTCGGCTAAAGGTGGGATTAGCCGTCTTATCCTGCCATTCGGATCCTGACTGACGTTGAGCTCGCACATCTCTGCAACATTAACGAGATGCAAGCGTGGTGACAGTCGCCTAGTCTTGAACAGTCTCGACGAGGCCTTACCAGAATAACGTGTTTAGCGTGAGCGCCACTGAGATGCTGTACAGCGGCCTCTCCCACACCAGCAGCCGCTGAAGCCACAGCAGTGCAGGCTCGTACGGCGACAGCCAGTCTTGAAGGCGCTCCCGCAATCGCTCGAGCTCCGGGTTCCCTTCCCCACAAGAGTGCTCCGACGTGCCGGCGGGAAACAGGGCCTCCAGGGCCACCAAAGAGGATGTAACGGAGGGGCGTCTTGGTGACTCCTCGGCGCTCGCCATGTTTCTTTGCGCCACTTTGTTGTGTTGTTTTGGAGATCACGGGGTGTATGGGGAGATCAGGGTCAAGTGAAGTATTCCGAAGAAGTACATTTTCCGGTTGGACTTTCAAAGTAAACTAAAAATTATACAATCAAAATTGGGACAGCTAGACTCGTGTTGTTGTTTTCCTCACCAAAACGCATTAAAAAAGTAAAACAAACAAACAGACTCAAAACAAACACTTCCGGTAAAACGATATCGTAGTGTGCTGGCGCTGGACCGGACGGGTCACGCGCTATTAAAAAGGTCACGTGTTTGCTTATTTATTCTATGGTCGGCCTGTCCAGCTCCGGTCTTTTGACAAATTGTCCTACCCCGTCGAAACTTCGTACCGAAGGTTGATTTGACAGCCTGCTCTGCCAAAATGTCCTACCCTTTGCGAAACTTCCTACTGAAGGCTAATTTGACAGCCAAAATACGACCGTGCGCTTTCAGTTTGTTTTGTTTAGATGCTGACTGGTAGGTAGAACTAAAAAAAAAATCCCTGTAGAAAATACTTACACAGAAAGCAAGTACGAAGTACGTCCTGAGAATTTAGTGTCGTATACATACACTGCGTGATGAATGTGGTCACTATGCTCAAAAAATGCTTAAAAGCTATGACGGAAGTCACACGCCTAAAGTATTTTTGATGCAATGAAAAAGTCAAATAAGACTCAATAAAAACGAAAATATTAAGTATATACTCACTGCTTTTAACTTTGGAAGCCCATTCCTGCCAGTAAAAAAAAAAAAGGCTGTATTATATTTATATTTCACCAGAAGATGGCAGCAGAGCAAACCTGCCCTCTTTGGTGCATTCGGAAATACGCTCGGAGCGCGCCCCGCCTCTCCAAACACAGCACTCTCAAAGTCGTGTTAGGTGTCAATGAACACTGAACACCTTGCTGCATGACCTTTGTGTGGCCTTTTCCAGCCCATTCTAAAAGAATGAGGGACTGCAGTTAAAAAAAAAAGAAAGGAACGCTGACAGAGACAAGTGGAAATTAGTTGTTTTTTTTCACTGAAATACAACTGCGTCTGCCGAGTTAGCTCGAGAGACTGTGGCTGTTCACAAGAAATTCACAATCAAGAGTCACCACCAGACAAAACATGCAAACTATGACAAGCTCACTGCCGGACTAACGCACTGACAAATGCCCACCTCTGAAGACTATTTTTGGCCAATCATTCTGTGTGTTGCCATCCCAATCGAATCGGCCCTGCCTCTTCAGAATTGTTAGTGCTGGCCCATGTAAATCTAATCATATGTGTATCAACAATGTGACTGTTACATTAACCACTCAGATTTCAAATTCCTCTTAAAATGACAGCAGCATATTTAACGCCCTCTGATTGGTTGGCGAGAGCAAGCCACATTTGACTAGCTAAACACATCTGTATAAATCTGCACACATTTGCTCATCAGTACCTCTGGTGAGTATGATGCTATTTTTTTGGCCTTTTCGATGTTTTTGTCATGGTATGATGCTGATTCTGAACTGCTCCACATGATGTACATGGCACAGCTGTTACATTGCGTTTTTGTGTTGTATTGTTGTGTTCTATAATTATGTCATAATAATGGTGGTTTCCGAGATGAATGAAGTCATGTAAATCGCTGCTTAAGGTCTCGGTACTAAATGGCTGGCCCGCCACAGTGAAATACAGTAAGGAGAGGAATTTGAGCTTTCCTCCTTTGTGCTGAAGGATTTGGTGTTCTTGCGCCGTATGCCGGTCATAATAAATGTCATAAAATGAAAGACCCCCTGTATTTCATATTAATCCAAACACTACAAGATTTTCTTATTCATGTTTTATCGGCATCAAACCGACCAAAACGTTTAGTGAAAATACTTTATTACAAATTGTACAGTAATTGTAAGCATCACAACAGTGTTTAATACAGAAAATGAGGACCATGATGTAAAAATAGTGACCGCGTAATCAAAAGAAGACTGCATTAGAGACCTTGGAAAACAGAAGAGTCTGCTAGAGGCTGTAAGGTCAGCGCGCTCGTCTGTTCCAGTTGCCTTGACAAAGCACGGACATCTGTATGCAAACAACTGCACGGCAGCTTGTCGCCTCGCTCGCACTGCGATTTCTGAAAGACATCAGAATGTTCACGAGAAAATCCAGACACATTTCCCATGATGAATGTTAAGAAGCAGGCGTTAAGCATGCCTGAGGAGCTAACATGATAGGTAGTGATGTAACGACCACGGCAATATCACCATATTAAAACTGCCATGACATCATCGTCGTCATGTTATGATATTCAAAGCAGCACATCTCATCCTATCAAAAAAACATGGCTTTTCGCACGCTTTAGCCAAACACAGCATTGTGAACTACATAGACCAAGGGTTGCCAACCTCCCCAAGATATCGGCATAATTATCGTACCGGGAGGTTCATATCGCAATCGTATTGTGACGTTTGAATATCGTAACATCACTAATGATAGGAGGGTTGTGTGTACGAGAAAAGTACAAGAGGGCAGGTTATTAAGGGTGGGAGGACGAGAGGTTGCAGAGCCTACCTGACTGGGAAGACAGCAGCAGCTGAAGCCTACACAAACAACAATGGGGGCCATATGCCCCTTGTTGCTAGGACAAAAGGGCCTCAATACCTGCTGGTGTTAAGACCATAGCCTGAAGCAAGTCAGATAGTGAGATGATGCCCCTCACCACATCAGCTCTGTCCACAAGCACAAGCCGGTGGACCTACCATGTACAGAAAAAAAACCCAATGGATGTTCTCCAGTATTCTTACATATCTCATGTTGTGGAAGGACACGCCCACCTCAGCTGTGACAATGCGGTCGATGATCGTCTCCAAGGTTTCATCCGGATAGCACTTGATCACACCCTCCACCAAACACGTGCGCCTAGCGAGAGCCTCGAGCATTGTCACGTCCAGGTTGTTGTATGTCTTCTGGGCTGCCAGATTCTACCACCGAAGGTGTGCAATCATGCAGTGCATAATCAGAGTTCAACAAAAAGCAGCACAAGACAATTGTTTTTCAGCGATGAAACATCTCTAAAGTACTTACAATGACATCAAATCGTGAGTAGAGTGCCACCACTTTGCCTGGTAAAAAAACAACAACAAAAACACACCAAAAAAAAAAACAGTTGGAAGGAATTTGGGGAGTTGGGTGCCTTGCCAACTGTTGCAGCATATTACATCATATTACAAACAAAAAAAGAAGCACACCTTTGTCATCTACCACCGGAAGCGCTGACACTCTTCTGTCCACAAATATGTCAAGAGCATCGTAAAGAGTTGCTGTTTGCTGAACGGTGGCAATGTTCCTGAAAGTTCCAATTCCCATCTCCTGGATCTGCCTCCGAATGAATGCAGGCTTCGGAACCTTTTCTCCCTGGCAACGCAGTTCCATTAAATCACACGTGACAAATCAACCTTAAAGATCAGTATATGAAATTTGCTCACAAATATATGAAGGAATTTAAGAATCCTCTTGTGTGTGAGAATGTGCAGGACATTCCCAGACGTTGGCTCGATGACGGGCAGCCTGTGGATCTTGTGTTTGAGTAAGGAATAGATGGCATCAAAGAGACTTGGAGAAGAGAAAAGAGTGATCGGGAACAGTGCAAAGTGCAAAGTGCAAAGCAAGACGCCTTCGACGGCAAAGTTTGAAGGAGCCGAAGGTGAGTTCCCTGTTCTCACCTGGCATCTGGCGAAATACTAATCAGAAATGGACGGGAACACTTTAAATAGACATCTAAACAAGAGGAGGCAAACGCAATCTTAGCAAATATACTAACTCGCACACACACACAAATATCATGAATCTAAAGGTTATTGGTGCATAGAGTATCTGTCTCCGGTGGAATATGTTGTGGTGGTTTTATGAGGGACCTCTGTTTAGGTAGAAAAGCTCAAAACAAGTGACAGTCCATTACCATGACCATTGACTTAAATATAATACTGAAATGACTCACCTCTCCATGTCTCAATCTTGTGGTTCTCCAGCTCATACATCTGCACCTTGTAGCAGGAACCACAATCTTATATAATAAGAGTAATTCAGACATTATTCACCTATCAGTCATTTAACGGCACAAGTGATTTGTCATGGTTGCCATACACTCCCCTCAAAAAGTACTTTTCCAAACATGCCTCTGTACAAACAAAAAATACCTAGAATATTTCTCTTGATGTTCAGTCTTTTTCATCTTTTAAAGTCAAACTGAAATGTTTCAGTCTACAGCAAAAACAAAGGAATTGCTCCCACTGTTCCAATACTTTTGGAGGGGAATGCATAGTATTTATAAATAGTACTACAAAGTAAGTCTACGTCGTTATTTCAAATCTCACCAAAGGGGATTTGTAGTAGCAATGAATGATGTTGATGAAATCTGTAATGGTCAGCATACCTGTGAGTGAAGAGAACGCATTTCCTTTTTTTGCAAGTGAATGTTTATTGAGGCAATCTTTACCAGCTTACCCACAAATCTCTTCAACTTGTTGTCCCATAAAGGTGCAGCCCTCAAACTGTTTACCACCAGTGCAAAAAAGGCCTTTTGCACCTTGAAGAAATAAGACGAATATTTAGGGTGACGGGTGATTCACATGCTGTCATTTTCTGGTGCATGTGAACAAATACGAACAAGGTTCAAGAGAGTACTTACTAGAAGCTCGGTATCAAATATGACCAATTTACAACTAGTTGGAATGGCATCATAGCAGCAGTGACTCTTCATAAAATCCATGTAGACTGTGGCATTAGCCTCTAGAAGTCACATGCATACAATCCTCATAACAAATTCGGAGCCCAACTCCAAGTATCGCGCGGCCTTACCATGTTTCGGTTTGCCTCCCTTTGTTTGGACCCAAACCTGAACACACCCAGCGACACATTCTCTGCATGACGTTGTCAAAATGGGTAGAAAACTCCAACGCACCAAAACACAGAAATCATGATGACGTCAATGTTGTCTACCTGCGACGAAGCCTCCATAATCCTGTTGGGTCCATTTAAAACGTTTTACAAAACAACGAACGCAGGCGCTCCCCTCAAGTCCTCGCTCTTTCCCTGCAAGAGGTTGCAACTATTTTAGGACTTGTGCAGTGCGAGGTGTCAAGCTCACAGGGGGAGGGTTCCACTCCCTCCAGGCATACTCTGTTGCCTGTGTACAAAACCTTCCTACGATGCTGCTCCATAACATACATTCGAGTGAGCCAATTAACCGCCGGATGCTCGACCCAAGAATACGCCCACTTCCCACAAGGCGCCCTGTTTAGCAATTTTGTCAGTAAAACAGGAAGACTTTTGGATTATAATTACTCAAAATCCTGACTTTGTTTTAACCTAAAATTTAAACTTTCATTTATTTTCACTGGGGTGTACTAAATTTCTCCCAAATTTACTATTTTGTTGTGTACAGCAGAAATCACTGATACTACAGGTAAGTAAAGGCGGTCTAATAAATCTATTTGGGTGTACCTTACTCATATACACTAGGGTGATACAAGTATCTATAGGGAGGATAAGCAGTTCAGAGAATGGATGGATGGATGCTTTGGAACAGTGAAAACCAAAGGACAAATCTCAGAACAGATTTTTTTTCACAAGTTGATGATGACAAAGGGATTTATAACTTAGCCAAAGAAAGTCCTTCTTTATTAATTTGGCTCGCTTGCATGACAATATTTTAATTTTACATGCATGTACAAAATTAAGGACATTGTGCTTCCAAGTATATCAAATTATCAAAATAAAATATCCAATTACAAATTCCTGTGGACAACTTTGGCTTTGTCAGAAACACAATCTTAAAAAACTGAGTGTCGAACCTCTACTGTCCAAAAGATCGATATTGCAATAAGTAGGACGTCAAGAGGGAAAGGTGGTGTTGCAACAGAAACGCAAGCAAATGTGAAACTTCCAGAGAACATCAACAAAGGTACGGTACACGGAAGCTAGTGTTAGCATGTTAAAGCGGAAGTCAACCCAAAACAATTTTTTTTTCAAGAATATGTTCCCAGCAGGCCCACTAGTTGTGAAACAAGGAATTCTGATTAATTTTGCGTTTGTGGAATATAAGTTTAAGCAGCAAAATGCACTTGTTTTTAGCCATCTGTGGGGGCGGCCATTTTGTCGTCTGTCGACTGAAAATGACATCACAACTGCTCACAACGACCAGTCACGGCTGACCAGTTTTCTGAATCTGAGCCGTGTTTGGTCGTTGTGAGCAGTTGTTGTGTCATCTTCAGTCGACACAAGACAAAATGGCCGCACCCAGAGATGGCTAAAAACACGTGGATTAACACTTATTCCACAAATGCAATATTTATCAGGATGCCTTGTTTCAACTAGTGGGCTTGCATAGAATATATTCTTGAAAAAAAAATGTTTGCGTTGACTTCCTCTTTAAATTAGGTGGAGTTACGTAACAAAACACACACACACACACACAACCCCCAGACAATAGGATACTCAATAGTAATTTATCATAGTACCCTGTTCTAGTAAGATGTTCATAGTTTAGTTTCAGCAGGAGGTGTTGCATTATGAGCATCATTTCCATTTAAAAGGAGTTGCAGCATTGTGTGTATGAGAATGACCTGTGTGACATTCCCCCAAAAATCTGTAAAGAAAAAAAAAAGATCAACACGATCGTAAAGCGGTTTAAGTTTCTTCTCACCAAGCACCATCGTTTAAACTCAACATACTTCAACCCTTCCCAGATGAGACTGCATCACTCACAACACACGGATCAAGACCTCCCAACTTCAAGCCAAGAACTGGTTGTAACAAACAAAAACAGAAATCCTCAAAATGATCTTAAAATAAGTTATATTTCTGTGGTCAAATAAAGTGACTATACTGAGCATCTCATGTGTGCTTGTGTACTATATCGCTCGTGTGTTCTATCTAGATCTGGAGAATACGAGCATGAGGTGGTGATTAAAAAAAAAAAAGCAGTGCTGGTTTCTTTTCCAGAGTCCGTGACGATCAGCAGTGGTCTTTTCAGCGTGCTAGCCGGCCATGAAGAGAGCCTGTGTCTTGTCTACAGGTAACATCAACTTTGGATGACAAGGTCCCAGCTGCCCAAGCGGAAACACCTTGAGGTGAGAGATTTGACTTGCTTCAGCGCCTCCAGTCAAGATGGAGGCCAACCACGATGTACGACTGCTGAATAAGGTCGAGGTGTTGCTCAGCGTGCTCTCAGATAGCGAGAGGGTGCTACGGCAGCCCGGGAAAAAGGCGGAGGAAGTGCACCAGGTTTCAGGAGACTCCAATGGTGTTTCCAGCTGCATGGAGCCCACAGAGGTAAGCAGTGAGCCCCACAGACACAATATTGATGCCTGTGGAGCGGTGTCAGGTGAAGCCGCTCCGAGCGCCTCGGTGTGATGGTTCAGACTCTCGTTGGACAGAGTGCAACAGGGGAGCCGCTGGGGTTGAGCGGGTGCGTCGGTGTTCGGGAGTGCCGGGGTGACTTTGCCTGGGGGTGTCATCAGAGTCTGGGCGCTTGGACAGAGACTGAGCTGGTGGAGCACAGTGCTTGTGGCAATGAGACCTGCCATGCTAGTCAGATACAAAAATCCGAGCATACAGGAGACCTTGGGGGAAAAAAAACACAAAACAAAACACTATTAGATTAGCGCAGCAACGTCTACGCGTATGAAAATGTTGTTTACATTGAAGTGAGCGTAGTGTTAATATACAGTAAAACAAGTTTGGCAAACTCAAGTGTTATTTGTAAAGGCGGGGGACGATTATCCGAGTAATCGATGGACTAATCAATAGGTTAATCGAGTCCAAAAAGATTCGTTAGTGACAGCCCTAGTTTAATAATTTCATTATTAATGTTATTGTTTATTTACGTGTTGAGAATGGCAATAGTGACAGCCCGATAAAGAGACATGGTGGTTCGCTTAGAAAGAATGAGAGTGAGAGGAGCCCGGCAAATTTGGATAAACCTCTTACTTCATGTGTGTGTGTGTGGGTGGGGGTGTTCTGGGGCCAGCGCACTTTAATTAAAACATTTTTAGATGATGGAGGTAAGAGAGCAACAGACAGCTTCTTTCTCTTGGATAATGGAGCTGGGAGGTTTTAAGTGGAATCTGTGTTTTTGGGCCAGTGTACAAACATCCATGTTACATGTTACTGCCTGGTTGACACTTTGTAGTTACTTATAGACAATTTGGGCATCTGTGCATGTGTGTTATTTCATTACTTCCGTGAATGTGTAAGCAGTTAAGGGGATGGGAATTGATAAGATTTAGGATTCTGATTCCATTTTGTTTAACCCATTAAGCCCGGGAGCGCATAACCGCGTTTCTACCACTAGAGCCGGGAGCGCTGTTGCGTCTTTCTAGCTTTCAAACCGGGAGAGCGGGTACGTCACTGTCCTTTTTTAATCCAATTCTCTGTCTCTTAGCCAACTTAATGCATCAGAATATACACGTGATGGTGTCGCGAGACCACAGAGGATGTCGTGGAATTTTTTCGAGCCGTAGGTAGGCTAATGGCGGTCGCTGGGAGCTCTGATTAAAGTAAGTAACGGCAGTGATATATAGACGACGTGCACGGCCAGTGGAACCAGTCGAACGTGATATGATATGCATTGTAGACAATTACGATATTGACGTCTTTGTAACAGAATAGATGGTAATTACCACTCGATTAAAAATAAATAAATAAATAGTGCTTTTCTTGCACTGACACGTTATTTTTACATCTTCGATTGAAACAGTAAATAATAATAAATTCTGCCTGTGTGAAAGCCGAAATGTCTAAGCTCTTTAATTCTTTTGCAATTTTGTTTCTGTCTGCTAAAGGGGCTGAGATATTAATCATTTTGTAAGTGTTGAATTTCTGGGAGAACTTCAGGTTTTCAAGGGTAATTCCAAAGGCGACCTTAGGTTTTGGGGAGCTGTTGAGAAAGGCACTTTATTCTTCATCGAGTCTCTTATTGATTTTTTTTTTTTTTTTGGGCGGGGGGTGCTAAACAAGTAAATAAACATCCACTTTGTTTTATGTCTTAATTGTCTCTATAAACAAGATAAAAATCTTTAAAGTAACATGACATTACAAATCCAACAGTGTGGTCTTAAGACATCCACATCCTAGGACTCCTCAATGGGGTGCCATGAGGTCCCCAGAACAAAAAAAGATTTGTTTTGAAAATAAGAATTGAAAAATATACATATATTCTAGGGCTGCAGCTATTGAATATTTTGGTATTCGGATATCCTACAGAAAATTGTATTGAATAATCGGGTATTTAGATTTAGATATTTTTTTTTTTAAAAGTAATTAAGTCAACGTTGTGTTGTTGGTAGCAACAGTTTGTGGCGGCAATAAATGTTCCAAACACAGTCCGGACGACGAATCAAGTCAGCCATTATACCGCGACGCACTGCCAAGGAACAACTTCAAAATAAAAGCCTTCCTAGACATTGATGACCATATCTTATTTGGTAAGGTAAGGTTTATTTGGAAGTTGGCTGCCATATTGGGTTGGTGACGTGTTACTGTCAACTGTATTGTGTGGTTGTCAATGTTGACAACACAGTTGACAGTTTGACACACAGACAGTGCATTTGTGACATGCGTAAATGACATGGCGCCATCTTTAGTAGACGTTTGAATCAAACGACGACACCAAGGAGTGATCGTTTCATTACCCCAAAACATTTGTACCTCCTCCCGCCTCGGTCCTTCGTCAGTCTCCTCACTTGTTATGGAAGGAGTATATTGATGGGTTACTCGGCTGTAGACTACAGAATTAAAACACTTTATGTTCACTTGTAATTAGGGGAGACGGGAAGCACTTCAGTTCTCGCGGAATCGTTCAGGTTTTAAAATGTCGGTGCAACATTTCGATTCCTAATCGGCGAGGGGCAATCGACAGACAATAGCGAAGTACAACCAATAGGAAATGTGTGTGCGCTGCGCCGGCGCGCAGCAATTGCAGACTGTCGTCTTATGCGAATATAAAAGAAAGTTCTGCTACGACGGAGTCCAATACTGTAGGCTTATTTCACTTAGGCACTCACAGGACTAACTGTTTCGCAGCGCTTGCCCATTCAACATGCCATACCAACAACCGACAACCATACCAAATGCAAATGGGTGTCCGGACCAAACTAATCTAGTGCATCGAAACCAGGGGTGTCAAAGTCAAATGGAAGGAGGGCCAAATAAAAATAATTTGCGACAAGCCGAGGGCTGGACTGATAGAATGTTCATTTAAATTTTTTTAAATGTCCAGATTGGATCAGGTCGTTTGCGCCTGTTGATGATGTCACGCTTTATACATCTGTAATATATTTCTTTGCGTCTATGTTTGTCACCCCCCTGGCTGTTGTGTTTTTATCTTCTGAGTTACTAAATAAAAAATAAAATAAAGTACATTGCTGCTACTTTTGCGAGGCAGCTCGTACGTCACTTCCGTTTGCGTTTCTCCTGCCAAACTGGAAACAATTTTCTGGTTGACTCGGGCTGCAAGATCGTATGAACTGTACATAACGTGAAGTAAAACGAAGAGGATCATATGATATATCGTTCAATGTTCAATGCCTGCTTACAGTGTGGGACATCTCAGCACTACGTCGAAACTCAATGAATTGATCAAATGCCAACAATTACTAATAATATAACAACGTGAGATTTCTAACATGAAGTATTTCTAATAAAGTGTGTTTTACTCCAAATAACTTTTCACCACAATCCGATTCTGAAAGCCACGAAAAGTGAAGTCTTCAGTCAGCATGTAGAACAGCCATGGGGTGGCAAACATTGATGCAAAGAAATATATTACAGAAATAGTGCAACGAATTGGGTTATCTGTGTTGTGGTCGAATTTGTGTCACGCCAAGTTGTTTTGTTTCCGAGGTTATTGAATGCATCGTGCGGCTTGCTGGATGGGAGGACATGCGAGCGAGAGTAGCGGAGGACAAACAGGAGAGCCGTTGCTCTTTATTGACTGAACGGGTGTCGTACTGTATTGGCATCGGCCCACAGTAGACGGTTGGACTAATAAAAACGTGATAATTGAACTACGTCTGTGTTCTTGGTAGACGCTACAATATATTTTAAAGTGTGACGTCATCGGCAGGCGCGAAGGACCGATCACATCTGCTATACCCACACCGGCTTGCTGCGGGCCGGATCGAATAATAAAGCACTATCATCCCAGGGGCCGTAGAAAACGGGGTTTGACTTTGACATAGGTGATCTAAACAGATCACACCACACAGACAGCAACGAAGACGACAGGATAATGCTCACTGGGTGTGATAATTATGGATGTTTGACAAGGTCAAAAGTGTGGCTGCACTTCATAAAAACAGACCAAGTTGCTCAGTGCAACACGTAAAAAATAATCTCGTGCAAAGGAGGTTGCACGTCTAGTATGATTAAACACCTCCATTTACACGGGGTAGAATTGTTAGTGTTTGACTCTTTGCATCGACCTAGCGGTGTTCTGAAATTCCTCCCTGTCGAAACGTACTACAGACTCCTACCAATGCTGAGTGTGCTTGCATGTGCACGCACGGTCACAATGCCGATAGTGAGGTGGGGTCGCCAGCTCCGAGTCCGACCCACATACCAATGGTACCACAGTGATATGGATCACACTGCAGTCAGAATCGGTTAAGTATACAAATGAAATATGTTTAATGCGCATATCGAGCACACGTTTTTCTTTTCATATGCACACTTGGCTTGCCATTAATGGGTGTTAAGTAGCATGCTATAAGATGCATTATTGTATTGTATTTTCTTGAGGTTCTGCAAAATAAAGTTCTCTTGTGCATAATTCAAGCTCATAGGTTTGATATTAAAATATTTGTCAAAAATATACATTGAGAACATAAACTGTAGAAAAGTTAATGAAACAAATATGCCCCCACGCCCCTTCAAAAAAAACAACAAAAAAAAAAAACGGAATCGAATCGAGGAACCGGAATTGGAACCGCCCAAATTCAAACCCTACTTGTAATGTGACCAAAGTACAGTGCAGTGAGGAACAGGTCCTAATATTGGGAGTTCTATTTATTTATGGTAAATAAATGTATTCCATGTTGTTGAAATGTTTACTTTTGTTTAAAAAAGATCGTATTGGACATGCAGGATAAACATGTATCTCATTATGTCCTTTTCATCAAAGTGAGAGGTGAATTCACTCAAAAGGAATGTTGACATGTAAAAGCTGGTTTTATCGCTGCTCTCCATTGTTAGTCCTTTGGGCGCCGGTGCTACTACACTACCAATGTGGTTGCGTAAAATAAATGCATGCAGGAATAGTCATGTGATATCCGGAGCTCTATTGGAGATCATTTTAGTAGAGCTATTATTTTCTGCACTCTAGATTATAGTTTTCACAGTACGATGTTCTTGTGAACAATGTCTGGAGCAACCCATTTTTCCCTGGTTTTCAGAGAGAAATAAACGCATGACGTACTGACTTCATCCTTGAATAAGGGCCACCTGATTCACACCTCTTTTTCTTGACAATGAATTACTCGAACTTCACACCATGTTCAACATGCCCCATTCAATTAATTATTCAATTGCACAGACTCAGGAGCATGCATATCAGAAATGTTGGGTCTGTTAGTTTTCTATGACTTTTAACTGTTTGCCATGTAGGCATAGAATTTAAACCAAAATCAATGGTTTAGCTGGTTAATCGCGTTGGACTGCTATTACAAAGTACTTTGAACACAACTGTATGTGCTCGGTTATCTGTAGTTTGAGCCACAGGCTGAATGACGTGTGCAGCTGTGTTTATTATGCTAAGTTCACACCAATCGTGAATGAGCGTTCCACTTTGCTTTATTCGCTTGCGTATGACCGCGGGAAATTTGAAACCTGAATGCCGCAGCGGCTCATTCGCGCACAGCAGCGAGGGGCTTTGCTTGGTAGTAGAGGACCAGAGCTGGACATTTTACTAAAAATTGAGCGCCCGTCATCCGTCAGCAGCGAGGGTACCCTTCCGTCGTCCGTCATTTTTCCCGGGGGGATCATATTGCGATATCACGATATTGTGACATCCCTACCTACCAGGTATACCAAGCTCCTCTCTCACGGTTCTCCAAGCCTGGTCTCTTTTCTTCTTGTCCCGGTAGTGGTAGCTAGCTGTGTTATATAGTTCGGGATGTCCACAAACGGCGACAATAATCCTTTCCTCCATTTTGTTCTCCACGCATACCCCTCCAAGTGTACAGGACGCTGTTTGTCTGACGTAGAATTCCCCGATGCCGATTAGCTGCCGCGAGGCGAAGAGGGAAAAAAGTTAATCTGTTTTAACTGCGCCAAATGGCCGGATTTTCAGTGCTTCGCTCTGCGTCCCACCGCTCCAAACGCACCATTCACGCCGCCGCGCATGCAACCGCCCATGCAACCGCCCATGCAACCGCCCATGCGAACTGCACTGACCTCAATTGAATCTCGACGCCAGAAACGTCCTCAATGGAATTGGTGTGAATGCAGCATTAAGAAATTAACTGTTGTGTTGGACCCACCATGTGACTCAAAACCATCTGAGGTGGTGACTTATTGGACGTTGCCAATGCCGGGCCATGGGCTAGCAAGCTAGTGGGCCTCGTTAAGCCATGGGCCGGGCCAGTTTGTCCGGAATGACAGCGTTCAATGCTTACATAGTGGGGAAGGGCTGACTAATGCCAGAAAGTATGGTGAAAAAGAGTTTAACGCTATATCGTAACAATTCAGTACAAAATTGTTCTTAGTCTTTACATGTTTTCAGCACTTAATGTGTTTTGGAAAAAAAAAAAAAAAAAAAAAATCACTGAAAACACATTACAGGATCTTTAAGTTTATTTTGTGTGGTCAGGCAAGGAAATCTACTTTGTTTGAAAAAAGTCCAAACGGTTGTGCAGATTATTTGGCGCATGCATCTGTTTTTGTCTATACTTGTGTTAGCAATATTGTGACTGTCACTGTAACTGTGATGTAAAATGGTGATAGCGTTTGAGCCCTAGATTCTTCAGTTTTTTTGGTAATCCGAATAAGCGCTAGTAAATGTATTTTACAATTCACATTCAAAAACATCTACCTTGCGAATGATGCCATTTGCACTTGCATGTACTGTACGCTCCTGATAGAAGCGCCTGCTCACCTTGATAAAGTGCTGGTAGATTGCTGCAAGTGTTTGGCTCCACACTGATTGCTCGAGCAGCACACAGAGGTCAGTGTAGGTAAACCAGCCTCGCGTCATCCCCTGACGCTCAGCAATGCTGAGAACACAAAATCACTTGTTTCACAGAAAACTCTTCATTTGCCAAGTAACCATTTGAATTTAGAGAAAGCACACAGACCTGCTCTCTAGTTGGCTCAGTGCATCCAAGAACTCATTTGACCCTGTGAAGAGACTCCAATCCTGCAAGAATTGGCACATGGATTTGGACAAAGAACAAGCAGGTACGGGCTGTATGCGTAAACTCACTAACTTACAATAGCGTTCAGGAAATTCATTTCCAGTTTATTGACTGTTTCGACATCCAGTTTTCCAGCTGCTCCCCACTCATCGTTAAAGACCTCCTCTTCCTCTCCTTCGTCATACAAGTACTTGCTGGCAACCATCTAACACAGAGTGACAGATAAACGCATATGTCAATGCAATCAAGACACTCACGAAAAATGGAAACGCAAGGCATACTGTATGTGCCAAGCCAAAACGAGAATATACAGTAAGTATTCTCTAGTAAGGAATCATATTTGCATTGTTCAATCTTTCCTTATAACAGAATTTCCTTATGTGGGAAACGACAACGGTACATGTCCTGTATGAACGTGCAAGTATGTTAACAAAATACATGTGTAACAACACAAGTAATATAAAGCCACAAAAAATATTTTCCCGCAAATTTTTATTAAACAAAAACGAAACCATAAAGTACAGGTATATGAACAAAATACAGTACAGTACTACAAACATGGTCCAAATACTTTTGACTAAATACTGTAACACCAATGCAGTACAGTACTTAACTATAGTAAACTGTACCGTATTTCAGTGTTGATTTTTCTCAGACTTTCCGACTTTCCGTTTGATACGATGATGGCGGAGCGGTCAAAGATTTTCCGTAGTATTGAGGGTGGACTGCATGAGTTTGCGCTCACTGCGGATACCGGAACTTGCGTTGCCAGAGATCGATCGTTAATGTAATATAGGAGTAGAAAATTTAATGCATACGTTGTTTTTCCGGGTGAGGGAATTTCCGTTTGACAGAGGTCCGTAGGTGGGAATACTTACTGTACATGCTAAATTGTACACATTAGGGACAGTCCACCTTCCACTCATTATATTAGTAGTGAATATTCTGAATTGAAGTAGAAAATAAACAAGGGCCAATCAGCACATTCACTGATTTGATGGCTGTAGTACTTAGATGTGAGGGGATAAAGGAGAGCTCACTGCTTGTGGATGTGCTACATTTCAAGCATCCAATGCAGATTGTGAAAGAGGCTCAAACAACCCCATAAAAACTTTAAAATTGCGCAAACAGGTTGAAAACGAACAAAAATAGTTGCAATGTGTTTGACAACACGTGAGTTTGCAATGCGGCGTTATTCAGCATTCGTGCGCACTCACAGCCACTGAGATGCGCTCTTACGGACATACCAACGCAACATAACAGTCCTAATATACAGTACATATATGGAATAACCCAGACACATACCATGGAGATCAGGAAGAGGTCAGAGGAGGAGATCTTTTGTAAGTATTCAGGGTTTCTATTTCGGAGCCTTTCAATGTAAACCAGCGCCAGCATCATGGCACATGGAGAAATACAAGCCTCCCTGGAGCAAAAACAATAAAACAAAACAAATTAATTTCTGTTAATATGACATGTTGTGGGTTTCTTTGAAAATGCATTACAACTGTATAAAACGTGTTGCATACCTGGAGACATGAACGGCATATTTCTTGTGGAGTTTCCTTATTGGGCTTGGTGCAGATTTTTGGAAGAGTTCAACGGCGATGTCTGAAGGAGATGACAGTGAATACCTGTGCAATTTTTTGGACTTGGCATGGTTTGATTCTTAAAACCAAACTTTTGTATGTCACACTACTCTGAAAAAGTTAGGATACTTGGCTTTTGGGTGAAATTTCAGAATCAATCTACAATGTCACTTTAAGAAGCTAGGCGAAGTTAACGTGTGCATGGAGTAGTTTACGGGGCCCTGCCACGTCAAATATGACAGACAGGCTCACGACCAGAAAAGTACTCAAAATGGAGTCTCTGCATAGAGAGGTCTATGCTTAAAGGAACGGTGGGGCCGGGCTGGTCATGTTTTCACTAACAAGTTCATTTTATATATTTTTTGGTCAGCAAAATGGAAAGAGTTGTCAATTTCTATTTTATCAATAAATTTGGGAGAAATTAGGAAATAAGTTACTCAATGAATAACGCTTCTTGTTAATGAGGAGAATGGCCGCGCCCCCTACCGTTCTATCCTTGTTCGGTCGGAGTCACTGGAGGAAGCGATTACAAACTCTCCATTGGAAATCATTGTACTTTCATTGCTTACAACGTCCAAAAACGGTGATCAATTGGCACCAACATTTATGTGGACATCCTTACTAATGACCACTTCAACACATCAAAAGGATTAACCTCGCCGTGGCTGATTTAAGAGAATGAGGAAATGTGGACGTGAGCGTGAGCTACATAGATTTAGGCTGGGATGAGCACACGCTGCTTCTTTGCTGAAAAACAAACAAAAAAAACAAAAACAAAAACAAAAAAAACACTGCTTCTTTGCTGATCACGGTTAGGACGAACGAGGCATTTAACACCAGTCAGGATATTTATAGAGATTGAAGCGGGAATGAGTGGACGTGCACATATATTTGGATAAGGAATGGCCACAGTTTTTCGACCGACAACACGCCGTGGAACGTAACAGCTGAAACGGTACGTTCCAATGCAGCCACACTCGGCTGTGCAGTCAGCCTCCTCTCTGGAACTTTTTGTTTGCTGAACATTGACGCTTGTGCGATGAGGTCTTACCTTACTCTCACGTCGAAGCTGCAGTGGCTGCAAGCGGTGTCGGACAAAGCACGCGACTGCTTGGGAGGCAACCCCGCAACATGAGGACACAGGCTCATGATCACCCCTACACGCTGCGCGGACAGTACGGAGTTAATGTTGTTGTGCTAACGCCTTTTGTTTTAAAGGCCTGAAGCTATTAGCTGTACTGTTATCCTACTGTTAGCTGGGGAGGGAAGGAAAGGGGGGGATAAAGATCCATGCTTGCCTGATTGCTTGCCCAGTGCCTGTCGCCGTCTGCCTCCCGAGAGTTGACACGAGTTTAGTGTCGCTAAATGTCGGAAGTATAAACCAGTTGGTGTTCGTGTGCGCATTCATGCTCTTGTCCGCTTGAGCCTGTGTAGTGGAGAAGCGATTACCACGGTATATTTGATTTTGTTGAGGTGGTCATGATGAGATCACGTTATATGTCAATAAATCCAAACTATTGTGCAGAACACTTTTATACTTTCACAGGTTGAAGTGGACAAGAGTAGTAATGTGCATTTGCATTTTGGTGGCGATTGGTCGCCGTTTAGACAACAGAACTGACAAAGCGAGGAATATTACCACGCTTGGCTCCCTCCCGTGACGTAGACTGCTGACACCGCAAACATAATGTAAGCCACACCCCAAAAAGGGGCAGGGAAATCTGTCGTAAACCTAATCACAAAAAAATCCCTTAAATCACTAGAGTCTTTTGAGGTGGGCATTTTAGTACTGATGTGATTTTTACATGCAAACCTATTATATAAGTGCCAATGTTTAAGCTCATCCAAGTATCCTTTAAGACTCACTTTTTTTAATGGTGTAGTTTTGAGGTTACACTCTCCATGGCATAAAACCTACCGATTCACTATCTTCTCAATCAAATGCATAACCAACACCAAGTTAAATTAATATTTGACCAGCTATTGGTAATCTTAATTGTCAAGCTAAACTAGCTAGCTTAGCTCCACAGTTCACGCAGCTATTTTACCACCAACAGATGAAAGTAAACATCATTGAGTTTAAAACCTTACACTTTGGTATTGTCATTTTTGTAATTCAACATTTGATAAACATTTTTTTTCATTCATTCTAAACATTTTTATCAACAGTACAAATGTAGAATAATCTTAAATTACACTGAACTACTAAAAACTGACCTCTGAGGAAGAATGAATATGCCTTAAAAATCGAAACAATTTTGAAGTTATGATCTTACATACGGCGTGATGCCGTACATGTGATACATGCATGATATAAAGATGACACGATTGACTGCTGCTTTCGTCCGATGGGTGCGTTATTAGCGACTAAGCTGCAAATGTTCATGTGGGCAGGGTGTGCGTGCATGTTTATGCTTTCCACTTCATCACTTGAGTGCTACTTGTTCAAATGATTTAACAGGTTTGTTGTATTGACTATTTTTTTGACGACAAACCTTGCACAACAGCTTGCTCCAAATCAGTCTGGAGATACCGCCACAAGCGATGGGAAGGAATTTCTCTTGTCAAATTAGCTTCAGCTTTGGAAGATTACGCCAAGTCATGACTGCCCATCAGGTGCATGCTCGTTTACTGCTGCTGCTTTGACTTTTTGCCGGATTCTGTTTTCGTTTTAAACTTACAAACCAAAGGAAGGGAAGGAAAAGCTGCACTGTAATTGGCTGCAGTCTTGCACATTTCCACCGCATCTGATGGGAGTAAATATGCTCACAGCTCACAGATGGTCACTCAATATTGTATCATATACAGGGAGTCCTCATTTTACGAACGAGTTCCGTTCAAACACTGGCGATGTAACACGAATACAAATACATTACAATAAAAAGCAGAAGATGCTGTACTTAGCATTAGTGGTGAGAAGTGGATGTAGGAAGAGGAGACGAGGCCGAAAAAGGCAAACATAATGCTGGCGCGCAAACAGACACGATCGAGACACTGCGCATGCTCATTGCTCAACCGCAAGGAATGCTGGTCTTTGTAGTACAGGAAGTGCTTGTATGCCGAAGTGCGTTGTTTGGCCCAAAACCCATCGCAAATACACAAGCAGGGGTAAACAAGTTCAGAGACACAGCACAAAAGCACACTTTTGGAGCGAGGAGGAAACCGGCTGCTTCATTCATGTGGTGAGTGACATGAATATCAAGTGTTTTGTTGACAGTTGAAAGTAACAAGCGGAAATGACGTCCGTTTGAGTCATGACGCCATGTGTCGCCGTACACGATGGGTTATTCAAATGCCAGAGCAACTCTGTCCGCTCAATCATGTAAACAGGATATTCTGAATGTTTCAAAAATCGGAATTTTGACTTTAACCCGAATATTGACTGCATGTAAACGTAGTCACTATGGTGCTGGGTAGGGTTGTCACGATACCAAATTTCTGTTTCGATACAGATACCAATATGTACTTTGCGATACTTTTTGCAAACAGGTTAAACACTCAAATATCAATATTTCCTTTTATTTTAAAACAGACTTTGGGAACAATAACTTAAATAGCTTTCTCTACTGAATATATTGGGACTTGATCCATACAGATAAACTCTGGAACTGCCCTGTTGAGCCTTTTAGCATCTTTGCTGTCCTTTGGGTACTTCATATGCTGTTGAAAGACATGTTGGAGAGTAGTTTGCTTATGAGTGGGTGGTGTCCCCCTCTCTGAGCCAGTAGCACTAGACTTGTGTTGTTGGTGGAGGGAGAAGGTACAGTATTTTAATTACATGATCATTTTACTTTAACATCCTTGCTTTATTTTACTTGTTCTTATTATTCAAAGGGTTTGTGTTTTGAAACTATACATAAACATTTAATGGACATAGAGGTGGGCGATATATATCGTCATCAATGTCATCGTCAATCTTGCTTTCACGATGTGTAATTTTACATTATCGAGTATTAATACTGCCTTGAAAAGCATAACGAGTCAGTCGACGGCCACAAAGTATGAAGAAATGCTGAAAGCCTCATTCGGCAAATCAGTTTGCATTGACAGCAAAGGAGCAGGAAGTGATAATCATTCGACGAATCAGCGGGCAGGACCCAGTCACGTGACTCTGTCCGCAATGCAGCCGCTCTGTTTCAAGTATGGAGGCGTGTCCAGCGGGGAATAATAGCAAGGCGCAAGTCCACGTCACCCGTAGTCTGTAAATGGTTTGAGCTTGACAAAACTGACATCGGTGGGAATAACATTCTTAGATGAGCCAAAACAGTCACTGGGAAGAGGAATTCTGTTCCACCACGGGCCATATGGATTACGAGGAAAACTTGGCGACCGCGCAAGCATGCTAAATAAAAGCTTAGTAAACACACACACACACTCAGAAAACAAGTCACAGAGTTGAACCAACAAACACAAACGCACTCACACACACACGCCCAGTACTTTAGCGAGTAATTCAAATGTGACAGCCTGGATGTTCGGTTAACATTCATCTTACACGCTTTTAGTCCGCATCATTCCTAACTAGCCTGTATTCCTGAGGCATGTTGCGCATCCTACGGCGGCTTATGAGTATGACGCCAGGATAAACGCAAACACAAATAAAGTCACAAGTGTACAAATCACAGTGGTGAATGAATAGGAAAATGCACTTTTCGGTAAGTTGCAGCTTTGTTATTCAACTCTATTCTGAATACGGTAGTCAATGTATGAGAATGGGTGCTGCGGCCGAGGTCCTCCAAGATTCATAAAGGCCGCGGCCAAGAGGAAACAGAAGCCCCGTCGTGGCCATTGAACGCGGCCATTGAACCCCAAAAATAGACGACAGACATAAAAAATGGGCTTCCGACTATGCGTAGTTCGACTATTTGTTTAAGTTTCCCATCTATAGTTTATCGCCTACAAAATGGGCGTCCGTCAGGCGGATAGTCGGTCACATAGGGGGAATGCCCAGCTGTGCTTATATTTCCTTTCCGACAATACCCGTTTTGTGAAGATTGACGCAGTAGTTCCTGAGATATAAGGGTCCAAAGTGGCCACACCCCTTTTTGCCAAAATATCAAAATTTCCAATCCCCTGCTCCCATTGACCTAAAATTTGAGATTTTGTGTTGTGCCAATGCCATCACTATCAACAAGTGCATCAAGTTTCCTCAAAGATCTATATGTGCTTGGTTAGACCCACTGGGTGATTTGGCATAGAATGACCCCACTATCGTCACTTTACCACACACAACCTATATTCATTTAAACAGTTAACACAGTGGACACTCATCTGTAAAGGTTATAGCACATTTAAGGTCGCCATTAAATTTCACTCCAAAGGCCAATATCATTAACTTATGGGTAGTATCTAATGTGAAAGAATGTGAAATGTGAAAGAAGTTGTAAAAGGCAGTCACCTGTCACGGGAGAGGAGAGTACTTCAAGGGACACATCACGATCCAATCCATAATATAGCCGCTTTCTCACGCGTTCAGACAACCTTTGGTGTCCAGGTAGAAACTACAAAAACAAGAAGCAGATTACATTAAGTGGCATTATGTAGCTGACACATTATCACTTAATTGGCTTCACATTTTATCCTGGGAGCAGAATGCTGTTATTCAATGTTTGAATTCATTGTATGACACCCATCGTTTAAGTATTATTACGTTATGTGCGTATTTGTGCTACGTAACGCTCAGCGGCGGGCTACATACACTGAGTTCGTGAAAATAGTGAAACTAAACATGGCTAGCACTCGCAGGTTCGAGATAACTGTATGCAATAATTTCAGAACCCATTTATCCAACACAAAACACTTTTGAGCGTAAGGTAAATTTACTCATTTAACAAACGGATCCAAGTGACAAACATTCAAAACATTCACAGAAACTGAACTAGCAAGCTAGCTAGAGTTAGCTTAGCTTCAGTAGTTGGGGGATTACGACAACCTACCGTGAACTCGCGGAAATCCGAAAATTGGATAGCCGTATCGTTAAATAAAAAGTCGAAATCCATAGCTTTGTTTAGTGAACGTTCAACATTTATCCAGGTTGACGTTGGAAAGACAACTGGTTGGCCTGGTGAGTGACCACCCTCGCTCCGCCAGAAACCCGAAAAGAAACACACCCCGCTTCTGTTTCAACTAACAGTGTGACGTCAGACACTCCTTTGCAGCTGTGTTTTCCATGACTGACCAATAGGGGACGCGCTGCACAATTTAGACCAGTCTCTCACGAACTATACTTGCAAGTTCTTGGAATGCGGAGGGCAACCCACGCAAACACGTGGGGAACATGCAAACGCCACAAACTGGATTCCATTCTACAGCCTCAGAACCTCCATTACACACGTGATGTTGTTGATATTGATTGATTTATTGAACATATAAACACAACATGAAAAACACGAAGAAAACAAAAAAAATAAAAATAAAGAATCAGTACTTATATCTTAATTCAGTAAACTTTATATGTTCAAGGGGAGTAGGAAGAAGTAAAACACTTGTCGAGTCCTACCCCTTGTTCACTATAAAGTATTGGAAATCGTGTTCTATTAACACTAAAGTGGGTTATTCATAAATACGGTACATATACACATATACCCGAACACAACCCATATAAAAACTAAACTAAAAACGCTTATTTTACATATATACAAAGTAAACGCTATAAATAGAAACAAAAAACAAAAGTATAAATATAAACAGACATGCCCCTATTATATACGTGTATAGATAATCATATTCATAATCATATTCATAATCATAAACCAAAAACTAAAGACAGTTAATTGAGATATTCACTTTCATTTCCTGTCTATACTTGATTTATATATTTTTGTGATACTATATTTTTAAACCTCTTTTTAAATACTGAAAATGATTCACAACTTTTCAGTTGTATTTCATAATTATGCCATAAATTCACACCTTTTGAAGAAACACACATTTGCTTGATGTCTGTTCTTGTCCTTGATTTTTTAAAGACGCTTGTGCTCCTTAACCTATAAAAACCTAAGAATCTGAGGATTTTGTACAGCTTCTGGATACTGTGGCAAAGTTGATTATTGTAGGCTTTATACATTATTTGTGCTGTTTTAAATTCAACTAAGTAATGGAATTTGAGAGTGTTTAACTTGATAAATAATGGATTTGTTGGTTCTATATAAGATGAGTGGTTAATAATTCGTATGGCTCTTTTTTGTAGCTTAAAGATAGACTGAGTGTTTGTTTTATAAGTGTGACCCCATATCTCCACACCGTATGTCAGGTATGGCAGTAAAAATGAGCAATATAATATATATAAAGATGCCTTATTTAGGATATTCTTGGTTTTATAGAGGTTACCGATAGTATTTGAAATTGTTCTTTTAACATTTTCTATGTGTGATTTCCAACATAATTTTTCATGTCTAATAACTCCAAGAAATTTAGTTTCATATACTCTTTCTATTTCAATAGAATTGACAAATATGTATTTGTCAAAAATACTTATTCATCTAAGGTCATGGTAATTACTATTACAAACATCAATAATTTAAAAGCAGTGTGTAGTTTGTTACAAGTTTATGGGCTTAAATGTAGCACAAAATGTACTACAAACATATTTCATTGTGTGTGACTCAAATACTGTATGTGTAAGACTGCTAAAGTGGCAAGTTTATTTTAAAGAACAACCTTTACAACAGAGTGTATACAAAATGCCATATAAACGGTACATCAAGCAGTAGACATCCTTGAAAGGTGTTTTGCCAGGCACATGATCAGCAAGCCTCAAACCCAGTGGCACAATGTATGGCTTTATTGTTATAAAAATCTTCCACAAAAAACATTTCCACATCCCTTTATACTTAACACAAGTAGGACAGTGCAGTGGACCCCTATTTTTGTGTAAAATACTTATAGCCGTTAAATTCCCACTTATTCAAGAGATTTTGAAGATATTATCCCCCCACCCTCCATTCCCTCCCCCCAATGCAATTACAATTGGTATTAATTTTATGCTGAGTTTTGCTATTCGCAAACCGACCCGTCCCCTATCCCTCACAAAGAGCTGGGGTCCACTATATTTACTAATGTGATCACTTTAAAGAGATGGTGGGGCCGGGATGGCCATGTTTTCACTAACAAGTTCATTTCATATATTTTTTGATTGGGAAAATGAAAAGAAAAGAGTTGTCATTTTCTATTTCATCAAATTTGGGAGAAATTAGGAAATAAGTAACTCCATGAATAACGCCCCTTGAAAATGAGGACAAAGGCCGCGCCCCCTACCCTTCTATCCTTGTTCGGTCAGAGTCAGTGGAGGAACCGATTACAAACTCTCCATTTGAAATCATTGTACTTTCATTGCTTATAACGTCCAAAAACGGTGATCAATTGGCACCAAAATTTGTGTGGACATCCCTACTATGCCCACTTCAACATATCAAAAGGATTAACCTCTCCGTGGCTAATTTATATGAGAATGATGACACGTGGAAGTGAGCAGAGCTACATAGATTTAGGCTGGGACGAGCGCACACTGCTTCTTTAAAAAAAAAAAAAAAAAAAAAAAACACTGCTTCTTTGCTGATCACGGTTAGGACGGGCGAGGCATTAAACACCAGTCAGGATATTTACAGAGACTGAAGTGGGAATGAGTAGACGTGCACATTTACTTG
This sequence comes from Filicampus tigris, assembly GCF_054856515.1. NCBI lineage: Eukaryota > Metazoa > Chordata > Actinopteri > Syngnathiformes > Syngnathidae > Filicampus > Filicampus tigris. The sequence goes on from NC_141217.1 coordinate 3,850,162, forward strand.
GATGAGGAATGGCCCCAGTTTTTCGACCTACAACACGCCATCCAATTTTGAATGTAAACAGCCGAAATGGTACATTCCAATGCGGCCAGACTCGGCTGTGCAGTCAGCCTCGCTGGAACTTTTTGTTCGCTGAACACTGACGCTTGTTCAATGTGGGCTTACCCCACTCTCTGGCGGCTGCAAGCAGCGTCGGACAACGCACGCGACTGTTTGGATGGCAACCCCGCGACATGAAGATCGATGCAGGCTGGACGCAGAGTAAGGAGCTAATGTTGTTGCGCTTAACGCCTTTTGTTTTAACGGCCTGAATCTAGTTGATGCTATTAGCCGTCCCAATCCTACCTTTAGCCAGGGAGGGAAGAGGGGGGCGTAAAGCTCCAATCTGCCTGCTGCAAGCTGCCGTCACCCTCCTGAGAGTTGACACGAGTTTAGCGTAGCTGAATGTCCGAAATATAACCAGTCGGGATCCGTGTGCGCATTCATGCTCTTGTCCGCTTCATCTTATGTAAGTGGAGGAGCAATCGCCACGGTATTTTTGATTTTGTGGAGGCGATCATGATGAGATCACGTTTTATGTCAATAAATCCAAACTATTGTGCAGAACACTTTTATACTTTCACAGGTTGAAGTGGACAAGAGTAGTAATGTGCATTTGCATTTTGGTGGCGATCGGTCGCCGTTTTAGACAACAGAAGTGACAAAGCGAGCAATATTACCACGCTTGCCTTCCTCCCGTGACGTAGACCGCTGAGACCGAAAACATAACATATGCCACGCCCCAAAAGGGGGTGGAGCAATATGTTGTAAATCTAATCACAAACAAAGACCTTAAATCACTACAGAGTCTTTTGAGGTGGGCATTTTAGTACTGATGTCATTTTTACATGCAAACCTATTATATAAGTGCCAATGTTAAGCTCATCCCAGTGTCCCTTTAAATAAGTAGAAAACTCAGAATGAAAATGGAGTGTGCATTAAACTCTTGATAAAATTCTGAGAACTGAACCCTGACAAATGGCATTAACTAGTGTTGTGTGATAGCTAGGGCTAGTTACATTGCACCAGTAATAAAAAAGATGTATCCCATTCAGAAATGCAAACACTAAATTTTAAGTTAAAAAATAAATAAGCATGATATTCATCATGCTTCATCACGCTAACTAAGGGACATTCAATGGCCATGGTGGCCTGATGGAGTGGAAGGCGGCTGCAGTTTCTCAGACTCGCAGTCTTTGGCTTCAGTGTCTGATGAGGAATCAGAGTCCTGGGCCTGCTGTTGATTTGCCCACATGTCTGCATACAGGCCTTGCTTTTGCAGGAGCTCCTCATGTCTACAACAGAAAGATGGTGACTTTATGACTGTCATCAAACATGAGGAAGTTTCCTATCATTGAAAAACAGTGCCTACCGTCCTTGCTCAGCAATCCGACCCTCACTGATGACAAGAATCTGGTCTGCTCCAATGATTGTGGACAACCTATGAACGCGGATTATTAGCTACGATGAAAGTCAATCGAAGACCTGTGAAGGTATTTTTTACCTGTGAGCTACAACAACAGTCGTACGATTAGCACAGACTTTGGCTAGTGAGGCCTGGATGTTTCGTTCTGTTTGGGTATCGAGCGCTGATGTGGCCTGTAGAGACACCACGTGTGGTCAAATGGGAAATAGAGCAGACTTAAGAGTTGGGTAAACCGAGTGGCATAGTGGAAGCAGTTTGCCATGCTGTGATCGTCTCATCACCTCATCCAGCAGTATAATCTGTGGTGCCTTGAGGATGGTCCGAGCTATCGCCACCCTCTGCTTCTCTCCTCCACTCAGCTTTAGGCCTCTTTCCCCGACTTGAGTATCATAACCTTCCATCGACAAATATGACATATTGTGCTTTTGTTTCCGCTACCTCAATTTCAATTCTCAATCCAAAAATTACCTTCAGGGAATGCCTTGATTCTGTCATGGATATCACCAGCAAATGCGGCCTCCTCCACCTCCTGGTCGCTTGCAGAGATGCGACCATAGCGGATGTTCTCCAGGATGGTGTCGTTGAACAGCACCGTGTCCTGGGGAACCACTCCTATGTGCGCTCGCAGAGATGTCTGCGTTACCTGAACGCAATGAAAGAGTGTGTCATTTGCGCTCTTCCTGTTTCTCTTTGCCGAAATTATTCCAGAAAAACACACCCTTAAACATAAAACTTACTTTGGATATGTCCTGGTCGTCAATGTGAATGTAACCCCCCTGAACATCATAGAAGCGGAAGAGGAGTCGGATGATGGTGCTCTTCCCCGACCCCGACGGTCCTACCTATGCAAGGTTCTACAAAAATTACCATTCTTTTTTTCATAGAGATCACTTCCCACGCAGGTTTTGCCTTACCAGGGCCACAGTCTGTCCAGGTAGTACTGTAAAGGAGACATCCTTGAGAACCTCCTTGCTGTAAAAAGGGAACAAACACTGAGTGGAACTGCGCGGCATCGTATGTACTGTATGTTTCAGTGTCAAAGCATAGAGGAACATACCCATTTGTGTAACTGAAGTAAACATTCTCAAATTGAACTTTTCCCTGCTTGTAGTGAAAATTCACAGCATTTATTGTATCTTTGACCTGCGCACAATAAAGAATTGTTTTAGGAAAGTGGGCAAAACAGATGTTGGAGCACCTGTGAGATTCAAATGTACCTCCTCCTCCTCCTCAAAAAGCTTGATCATGCTTTCCATGTCAATGAATGAGTTTTGGATCATTCTGGGGGGGAAAAAGTAGCTTGGGTAACAGCAATTGATTGTTTAACTACCTTAAAGCACTAATGTTCTTACCTGTAGTAGGTACCAAACCAGTTGAGAGGGGTATACAGTTGGATGATGTATGTGCCAAACAGTACAAAATCACCAACCTGAGATGACACAAGGAGCAATTCAAGCATGCTACTGAGACATTTATTCAGAAAAACTCTAATTCCATGTGAATATCAGCACCTGGAACTTTCCTTCTGTCACAAAATAGGCACAGAGCAGGGAGCCGGCTAGCAGACCTGCTCCGATGATCAGGTTCTGGGTTTGGTTGAGGAGGGCCAAGGAGGCCTGTGTTTTCCACTCTGATGACTGCAGTGGGAAGATATATGGCAACCATTAGACACACTGACTACATTATTCACATTAACAGGTGGACTGAAATTGTTCTATTTCTCCGTTGCGGCGGTTGGCTTGGTCCCGCCTACGTCTCCACTCCCCTTGTGTGTTTGATTCTTGTATGTTGTAACCACACATTGTTAGTTTGCTTGGGAGTAGGAAACACTGCTAAAGCTGAGACTTTTACCTCTGTATGAGAGCTTGTTTTGTGAGATGATTTCAATTAAATTCTTCCTGACTGCATTGTGATGTACTTGAATGAACAAAAAGTGAAAACTTTCTCAGAAGCTTCTGTTTTACCCCATATGGAATTGCTAATGGCAAATGACAACAGGGGGTAAAGACAGTAACATCTTCCTCTGAAGTGATACTCTCCGCAGAGCAGTGACAAAAGTGCCCCAGAACTATATCCCGTCTGTCATTACTCAGGACCGTAAAAACCCTGGTACATACAGTGTTTGTGTGACAACATTTTTTGTCTCCACGCTTTTAGATCGCCGTGAACCAAAAAGCACGCCCAAATGTCTCAGAAACGGTCCGAAAAACCAACATGAGCTAAACTTGCTTATCCTATTCCAACAGAAAGTCTAGCGTTGTTGTGCACCCGCGACCACCCCTGCGCAGAGCAGAGGGGTGATCCAAGTCTACGCACGCTGTTCGTCAGTGTGCTGGGTTACTTCCTTGACCATCATATGCTTATGTGTAAATGGTCCCCAAATACTGCTGAACATCTAAACTTGCACACAGTTTATCATATTGTAATGCCAACTAAATACTGACCACCACCAATCTTAGCTTTGGCACATGAGAGCCAGTGGTTTGTACATTTAGGTGTAACTAAGGCCTACCAGCTCATTCTCAAACAGTTCTCTTGTCCTGACTTGAAAAAGCATGTAGCCGAACCTTGCCGCACATGCCACATCTGACAAGTAGTTGGTAAACCAAACAAGTGATTCCACAAGCCTCACTATCCCCGCCATAGAACAGCCCTTTGACAGAGTAATAGCTGACTGCAGATGTAATGAACAGAGCTGGCCATTTTACTACAAATTGAGCATCCGTCATTCGTCATCTTTCAGCAGCGTGGGAACCCTTCCGTCGTTCATCATTAGCCTTTTTTTCCGGAGGAAAAAGATAGTACCCATCTATAGGCCGGTCCACCTTTAATTTTAAACCGGCTTACGTCAGCGATTCCTAAACTTCACTAGCTTGCCGTTGGCAAGCGGACACATTTAAAATGAGTCCAAAATGATAAGAGCTTCAGAAAATGGATGGATGGTTGGAAGAACACCCTGGGTGCTGCTGTTCGACAGTGGAGCAAGGGATCCTGCTGGTTCAAATAAGTAACTTAGCAAAGCGCATTCGATAAGATATGGTGTAGATAAAGCAATATAAAAGTGCACTTCATTTACCATCATGCTAAAATTGAATGTTACATTTTTAGGACAATGACATTAGCATTTTGAGTTTTGCACAAAGGATCTGCCTTGGCGCTTGTTGACAGGGTGGTGCTGTAAGAAGAAAATAAATAAATTCTCCTGGAGTGCCAATTTATGACACGACTACAAAGGTCTTTTCATAATTGCATGCCGATCAAAAGTCAAGACTAGCATGATAAGAGTGGATTATAAACATCTGGATGGATTACTATGATGGTATTTGAAAATAAAGTTAGCACTGTGCAGGCCGTGGCTTGTGTATGTATCAATCGATTATGAGGTCCATGATATTAAATTGGGTATGCTTATTACTTGACTAAATAAAGTTTGATGAAACAGATACACTACTGTACTTGGTCTTCATACTAATTTACAGAGCTTGGCAGTTCGTCCCTGGGCCGGACCGGTCGGACCCTCCGGCCCGGCTGGATGCCCTTTTTTGGGGCGAGGTGGGGGGTTGACTGACAAATTTTTAAAAAATGGCTGGACTAAGCATGGCCGGAAGTCGATTTTACTCCGGCCCACTAATCGGCCCTCATGCGTGTGACGTGCTCGCGAGGCGGCAAAATTTCATCTCAGCCTACACGGTGAAAGGCTTCTTTTTAGGCTTCTTTCTACTCCCGCGACGGCCTGAGTGACAACTGATGTTATAGGCATTATGGTATTGCCCCCCAGCACCCCCCGCCCCCTCTTGTAATGGTATGCCCCAGTTGCAGGTGGGAGGCGCGGGTTACGTGATGTGAAAATAAAGAAATACAAACACGCTTGAACGCACGTTGCTGTCTCACGTCTCTTCTTACACAAACAACTGCCACATTGAATCACATGATTGACGCATTGTGCTGTTCACATTACTTGACTTAATTTCAAGAATATGTTCTATGCAGGCCCATTAGTTGAAACAAGGCATTCTGACAAATATTGTGTTTGTGGAATAAGAGTTCATCTACCCGTTTTAGCCATCCCAGGGGCGGCCATTTTGTCACTTCTGTTGACTGAAAAATTACATTGAAGTTGCTCAGGGCTCAGGTAACGACCAATCATGGCTCACCTGTTTTCTGAAGCTGAGCCATGATTGGTTGTTATCTGAGCCCTGAGCATCTGTGATGTCAATTTCAGTCTACAGAAGTGACAAAATGGCCACCCTCTGAGATGGCTAAAATGGGTGGCTTTTGCTGCTTAACTCATATTCCACAAACACAATATTAATCAGAATGCCTTGCTTGAACTAGTTGGCCTGCATAGAACATATTATTGAAAAAAATATATGTTTGGGTTGACTTCCACTTTAAAACACCCAAACGTTTATAAGTTTAAAATGGCTTTTGACAGGATCCCTTCTTTTCACAGTTTAAGATGCTTGGCAATGTTGTTGAGTTCTCCTGCATTCTATTCTTCCTTCTCTGTTCTTCTTCGTCTTCTTCTTGACACGCATGTTGTGTTCTTTAATTGAACAAATAAAAACATGGGAAAACTGCGACCTTGTCAATTGCTTTTTTTACTCCCACAAGAATGCCAACAGCGCATCTACAATGCCTCACGTCAGGTCCATGACCAAAGATCGTCAGCTACCAACAAGATAATTCAGTGTCAGTGTATTGTTATTTCGTTTACACCACAATGTGCATGCATAAGCACACAGAGACCCCCAAAAAACACACGCACACACACGTGGTGAAAAAAAAAAAAAACATGGATGTATACATTCAACGAACTGTTCATATGTAATGTATTTTTTTATTACGATAAATCCTCATGAGATAAAAATTTAAAAAAATTAATTAAAATTATTAACAATCTTTCTGTAGTAGACAGTATTTGTATTCACTTTAAAAACAAAACCACAAAAGTGCTTCAGACCAGTGTCAGAAATATTTCAAATGTGTGCAAACAAAGTGTGTGTGTGTGTGTGAGTGTAATGTACACACTTATACGTGGCCCTTGTAATAATCTCAGAGTTTACGTTTTCCGAGTGGCCCAAGAAGTGCACACGAGCGTGATTGGCTGTTATACTATACTGTGCTATGCTATAGGTGGTACCAGCACGTCGTGTGTTCGTTCTTTAAACTGACTTTATTAACACAAAACTAGACAGCCATCTTCTCTACTCATCCTCAGTCGCTGAGGCAAACCAATTTATTCACATTTCTGAGATTTAAAGCTGCCCTCTTTTCGAAATCCTCCTTTATATTCTTAAACTATATGTTTTCCGAGTGGTCCCTGAAACACACACAAATTTGATTGGCTCATTTGACGTTATGCTGTGCTATGCTGGAGGTGGTATCAGCACGTCGTGTGTTACTCCTTTAAACTGACTTTATGAACACAAAAAAAGACAGCCCTCTTCTCTACTCATCCTCGGTCGCTGAGACAAACCAATTTATTCACATCTGAGATTTAAAGCTGCCCTTTTCTTTCGAAATGAGTCTTATGCAGGCGACACGCGTCCGCACTACTGCTCACTGTGCACTTCTGAGTGGGATTGTAATTGATCGCGTCAAATATTTTGACGCGATCAATTAGAAAATTTAATTACTGCCTGTTAACGCTGTAAATTTGACAACACTTAATATATCACACACATATATGTTCTTATTTTATACGTGGTAGTGTATTAAATACGAAGGTATTCTGCCAGACATTTTGAGCTGACTGGTTTCTTAAAATTATTTAATGAGCAAAAGTGGTTTTCCAAAATAAATAAAGACAAGGTTTTATTTTATTTTTTTTCCATAATGAAAAAGACCTTGAAGTGCAATTTAAGGCACCTTCCTTTACACATGGACAGCGCCTTACAAAATGATCTCCACAATATTGAAAAAGTAAAAAAAAAAAAAAAAAAAAGTAAGCCAAGGAACAGCATTAATACGTTTCGATATGGCATGTTCGGTTCGGTCCACTTGCGTTCAGTCCGGTCCACTTAATAGCGCGAGCTTAAGCACGGGCGCTATTGACTGTTGCATGCGGGAGAGGAGGGCGGTGGCACTAAAGAGGAGCCAGGACACTCGGAGCCGTGATAAATGATAAATGCATGGATAAATGGCATTATAATCAGGGGTGGACATAATGTTTTTCATGCGGTACTTGCATGAGTACCAGGAGATTGTCTTTGGTACTCACTAGTGGTCCAACGGATCACAAAAGTCACGGTTCGGATCGGTCACGGAATTTGAGTCACGGATCGGTTGTTTTTTATTATGAGCAAAAAAAAAAAAAAAAAAGCTAAATAGAACTTTGTCTTCATTTATCTTATAAAATGCTTTTGCCCATAAACAAACTCCTAATGTCTAATATGGCTGTTTAGGATTTAAAAACACATCCATCCATCCATCCATCCATTATCGATACCGCTTATCCTCACAAGGGTCGCGGGGCATGCTGGAGCCTATCCCAGCTGCCTTCGGGCAGTAGGCTGGGGACACCCTGAATTGGTTGCCAACCAATCGCAGGACACACAGAGACGAACATCCGCACTCACAATCAGACCTAGGGGCAATTTAGAGAGTCCAATCAACTTACCATGCATGTTTTTGGAATGTGGGAGTAAACCGGAGTACCCGGAGAAAACCCACGCAGGCACGATTTAAGAACACAATTTAACGCAATTTTGTAAGTGGTACAGTGCATACATTTCAAGGTATCCTGCCAGACATTTTGAGCTGAATGTTTTCTTACAATTATTAGGCAAACGTGTTGTTACAAATTAAATTAAGACGTTTTATTTTTATATTTTTTTTTTTTCATAATTAAAAAGACTTGAAGTGCAATTTAAGGCACCTTTCTTAAAACATGGACAGCACATTACAAAGTAATCCAGGTCCACAATATAGAAAAAGAAGTAAGCCAAGAGGCAGCTGTTCTACCAGCTAATGATAACAGCGGCTAGCCACTAACGCCGGAGACTTGTGCCGTACATACAATGACAGCGTAATTAACCAGCGGTTTGTTCGCGTCCTAAATTAGCAACTGAAAATTATTTCGAGACAGCGTTGTGTTGATGTTTGTAGCAAGCGTTGAAAGTGCCAAATAGTCAAAAACAGAAGTCAAATTAGCTGTTACGCCACCATGCGGGCCAACTTCAAAGTAAAAGTTCACTAAGGCTATTGCCAGACGGGCCAACTTCAAAGTAAAAGTTCACTAAGGCTATTGCCAGAGCTGGGCACTTGACCCTTCTTTGCCGCTCTGGCCGCGACCCTCCGGCCATATTCATAAACATTGTCTGCCCCTGCCCTATTCCGATGCATTTAATTTTATCACGCAAACGATCTGGAAGGTGGCGGCTAAGGGGGAACGTGGGTGTGGCTTCTTTTTACACATATACCGCTGCCAAACTAGTTTGCTTTGCAGCAGCAACGAGCTGCATGGTGCATTCTCTCGACCGTGTGGGAAACTGTATGTCATCGCAACATGTGACATAATGGACCGATCAGAGCAGCAACAATTCCTGATGTGTGCGTGGCATGTGTTGCAGACCTGTCGCCAACAGCACAATGCGTCGATCATGTGAATCAATGCGGCAGTTGTCGCTCTCGCCGTTGCGAGAGTAGAAAGAAGCCTAAAAAGAAGCCTTTCACCGAGTAGGCTGACATGAAATTTGTTCGCCTCGCAAGCACGTCATTCTATCATTCTTATCATATGAGAATGCCTCAAAATCAGGGGGTCCTCCTCAACACAATCCTCTGTTTCAGACACATTCTCCTCTATGTCACTTTCACTGGCAAAGAGCTCTTCCAAAACCTCATGGAAAGTAAACCTTTTCCCAGAGGACATTTTCAAGTGAGAGAGCATGCAGATTACACTGCAGTATACACAAGAGTACAATGTGTAATGATTTGGGTAGGTGGCTGTTGTGCACCTTGCATGAACTACCCATGTCCTTGGGAATACTATCTTGTCGGTACTAGTTGTTTTCCCCAGCCCCTGTAATGTATCAACTCAAAAGTATCAACTCTCCACCTGCTGGTATGGGGATGTTAGGTCACCCCCCCCCCCCCCACACACACACACACAAGTATCCTGTAGCCAAGACAGCTTGGGGTCAAATTGACCCCCAACGACCACCAATGCGTGCAATATGTGTTCAGTACAGTACATTATCAGTTAAAACCTGATAATTTTTTACCACTAAATGAGGCCTCGCCTCCAAACTTCGTTAGTTGACATTTGCGCGCCCTCATAAGAAAGGTGGGTGGGGGTGTAAGCCCTTATTTCTGAATCTGATTTCAAATTTAGCACGCATTCTAGCAACACCTTTAAAACATTTGAAATGCTCATTATGCGATCTACAGCCTCATTGCCGTTTTTTCTCGCAGTTATTTACCATCCCCCGGATGGATTTTTAGATGAGTTGTCTGAGTTTTTGGCTGATTTGGTAACTCATGCAGCTAATATAGTGATTATGGGTGACTTTAACATTCATATGAATCTCCCGTCGGAACCACTTACAGCGGCGTTTCAGACAATAATTGATAGCTTTGATTTCACGCAGATAATTGACGAAGCGACGCATAAAAACGGTAAGACTTTAGATTTGGTATTAACCCGAGGTTTAGCATGCTCAAATGTAATGGTGTTACCGTGTACTACTGTTATGTCTGACCATTACTTTATAAAATTTGAAGTGCGGGGTCATTACCTTCGTCCTGACCACAATCAAAACTTTAGCAGCCGAGATATTAGTTCTTCAACCACCGCTGCGCTGTCTGAGCTACTGCCCCTGGCAACTGCTTTGTTTCCGAGCTATATTGGTTCAATTGTCAATCTCACAAATTATTTTAATGTTGCTCTGTTAAATGCGCTTGACTCCGTTGCACCATTAAGACATAAAACTCATCCTAAACGGCCTACTCCGTGGTTTACTGAGGAAACCCGCTCACTTAAACAATCATGTAGGAAGCTAGAGCGCAAATGGCGTGCGACTAAACTTGAGTTCTTCTATCAGGCATGGCGTGATAGCTAACTAATATATATAGAAGCACTCGCCTTAGCCAAAACTAATTACTTTTCCAGATTAATTGTTCTAAAAACAATCCTAAATATTTATTTGACACAGTGGCAATGCTAACGCAACAGACTTCATGCAATTCTTTACGCTGAAGATTGAGCGCATTCGGGACGAGATTAAGGATACTGCTCCTAAAACCATGTTGAATTCCGCTAATACTGATGCTAGTAACTGTCTGACAACCCTATCTCTTTTTAAAATGGTTTCTCTTGAAAGCCTAACAAAATGAGTTGGTGCGGCAAAACAGACAACTTGCGTTCTTGACCCACTTCCTGGTAAACTCATCAAAGAATTGTTTACAACCCTAGGACCCTCCGTCTTGAATATCATTAACTTATCACTCACCTCGGGCACTGTACCAGCAGCTTTTAAAACCGCTGTTATTCGACCTCTGCTTAAGCGGCCAAACCTTGATCCAGAGAACCTCAGTAATTATAGGCCGGTTTCAAATCTCCCGTTTATAGCGAAAATTCTCGAAAAAGTTGTAGCGCAACAGCTTAGTGACTATCTTCTTCTTCAGTCAGGATTTAAAGCCCATCACTCTACTGAGACGACTCTTGCTAAAGTGACTAATGATCTTCTCTTAGGTATGGACTCGACACCTCATCAATACTACTCTTACTTGACCTTAGTGCTGCTTTTGATACCGTCGATCATAACATACTATTAGAACAACTTGAAGGATGTATTGGTATCTCAGGCTCAGCACTTTCTTGGTTTAATTCTTACTTCTCAGAAAGGACGCACTGTGTAATTCATGGCAATACAACTTCTGAGTTTTGTAAAGTTACATGTGGAGTCCCGCAGGGATCCATACTAGGACCCCTATTGTTTAGCATCTACATGCTTCCGCTTGGTGATATTATACGTAAATATAATATTAGTTTTCGTTGTTATGCTGACGATACCCAATTATATATGCCGCTCGAGATAACAAACCCGGCTAATTGCTGTCATTTAGAGGCGTGCCTTGCCGAAATTACACAATGGATGTCTTTCAATTTTTTGCTTTTTAACTCTGATAAAACCGAGATGTTGATTATTGGCCCTGCTCGTCTTCGGCACCTATTTATGAACACCACTCTGAGGCTCGATAAATATACTATTACCCAAAGTAATTCAACAAAAAGTCTTGGTGTTATATTCGACCCAATTCTGTCTTTTCAAATGCACATTAAGAATATTACTAGAACCGTATTTTCCCTCTCCGTAATACTGCTAAAATTTGTCCAATTCTTTCGAATAGTGATGCAGAAATTTTAATCCACGCGTTTGTTACGTCTCGCCTCGATTATTGTAATGTTTTGCTCTCTGATCTTCCCATATCTAGTATTAAAAGTCTGCAGTTAGTCCAAAATACCGCAGAAAGACTCTTGACAAGGACGAGAAAGTTTGATATTATTACTCAGATATTAGCCAATTTGCATTGGCTCCCAGTCCACTTGAGATGCGATTTCAAGGTTTTGCTACTTACCTACAAAATACTGCATGGCTTAGCACCTTCCTATCTCGTCGACTTAGTGATACCATATGTTTCGATCCGAAACCTTCGGTCACAAAATGACAGCCTTTTTAGTGATCCCGAGAGCCAAAAAGAAGTTCGCAGGTTCTAGAGTGTTTTCTATTCGGGCACCGATGCTTTGGAATGCCCTACCTGCGGATATTAGAGGCACTACCTCAGTAGAAATGTTTAAAACACGACTTAAGACTTATTTGTACGTTTCTGCATTTAGTTGAACTGTTTGTTTTGGCCTCTTTACTGCCGCTTCTATTCTTTTTCTGCCCCTGTTTCCCAGGCTTGGGAATTAGATGATGACGACCGAATTGGAGGTTGCTGTTTCGATCCAACAGCAACTGACTGCTACAAGATTGGAGGCTGACCCTGCTCACTTCATCGATGTCATCTTCCTGCAACACTTCATTTCATTAACTTTCATATCACTGTAACAAACACTGTAGTACTATAATATGTGTGTTCAATGTTGCCCACTCGGCATCCATTGCAGCCTGATCGTCCTGGAAGGGGGATTCCCCCATCTGTGGTCCCTTCTAAAGGTTTCTCACTTTTCCCCAGATGTTTTTTTTTAGTTTTTCCTTGCCCTCTTGGGGGTTAAGATCAGGGGATATTGTGTATATGATCTGGTGCATATGTGAAGCCCTTTGAGACTTTCCTGTGATTAAGGGCTATATAAATAAATTTGACTTGACTTGAGTACATTGAAGAAATAGCACCATGATTATTTTATGCTCAATCAGTTGGCTCCATCAAATTGTGTCATGAAATGTGGAGCAAAAAAAGGTCAACTATTATTTTTCAAATGATGAATATTGAATGGGGTCAAATTAACCCCAGGGTTAATAGGAGGGTTGAATAACGACACAGTTGCTGTTGCTCGGTTGCTTTATTCCCACAAGTGGGAATGCACAATGCACAATCATTCAGGGGCTGCAATTGGCCACAGCACACGCCGTCACCCAACACACTCACTGACTGAAAGCTTATATGGCATTTCTACCCTTTCATTTGCAATGTTCCTTTGATTCTGTTCCATCTCAACAACATCATAGATGCACTTCTGACAAAACAAATAAAGAGTAACTTTATACAACTACGAGTATATACAACAGTTAATAAGCATGCTGGAAGGGTGTGGCTTCTCCATTGTACAATGTGACTAACTGTAGTGGGAGAGGTGGGCAATAGGGCTGCACAATTATTGGAAAATCCTAATAGCGATTTTTCAGATCAATATTGCGATTGCAATTCGATTTGCTATTTTTGTATTTTAGACATTAAAATGCATGAAAATGCATTGGTAGTGGTAGTTGGTCAAAGTTGGGAGACAGAAACTCTAAGGGAAGCCTGTTTAAAATGCTCGGCAGACCGGCCTATAGGCGATTTGGTCCGGTTAGATAAAAGGCGGATAGACGGACGATGGAAGGTTACCCCAGCTGCAGGCGATAAACGGACCGGGAAATTTTTGTAAAATGCCCATCTATTCCAAGAACAATGATTGGCCAGCGCCATTAAGATCCAAGCTTTGACAATTCTGGTTGGATAATACATCTATCTCTCAAACGCCAAAGGGGGAGAAGAAAAACTATATAAAACCGCACTGTCTTGCAATTAGATTATTGCACTAGGTCAAACCTTTATGTAGATTAGCTTTTGATTTATCATGCAGCCCTAGTGAGCAATTTACAAAATTTGCCGATCCATCATTTGCCATTCGTCAGCTTCCTGGGCACCTGTCCGTCATCGTCAGTCCGTCATTATTTCAAGCCGAAACAAACTGTAACCATCAGTCGGTGAGTCATGGTATTATAACCACGCTTCTCTCATCGCTTCCGTCAGTAAATTTCACCAGGCTGCCAGTCCATATTCAGTCCGCAGTTTTAACTCCTGAAACGCCCAAAAGGTTTGACTTTAAAGTTTTGCTTACCTTAACCAGAATACTGTGTGGCTTTGTTGCTAAAGGTACAATCATGGTGGTTCAAAGTGTATCCTAAATCCTTGAGGAAACCAAAACCAAATTGCCATGACTATGAATCAATTCTTTTCTTACGACTTTGTCATCTTCTTCTTCTTCTTCTTCCGTCTTTTAGTGGTTGGTAAACAACTTTTGGTGCATTACTGCCACCTTCTGAAATGGAGTGTGGGGCTGCAATATACCATTTCACAACCTCCTAACTAATGGTGGGCGATATGACGATATTAAATCGTTAAGGACTTTAACATGTTGATGAGCTCATATAGCTGAAAGATAGTTTGATCGTCTAGTGGGCACATTCTATACAGTTTAGCTCTATGCCGGCTGAAAGCCGCTGACGCGTACCCAACCAATCACAGCACGCATAGTGCACCTTCCGTGACACTCCCACCTCCCTGTTTGGATAGTGGGAAAACATGGCGTAAAGTCACCAAGAAACAGAGTTGGAAAAGAAACTCCACATCCACAGTGTAGATTTGGTTTGACTTTTCCCCAGAGGACAAGGTGCACACAAAAGTAATTTGCAAAGTTTGCAAAGATTCCGTTCGGATGTCGGATGGCAACACGACGAACCTGTTTAATCACTTGCACAGACAGCGCCAAAACACTATGCTGGCAGCCAAAGCAAACGGAGATCACACATGACAGCCAGAGGCAGCCTCTCACTCCAATCTAACACAACCCACGCTAACAGTCATTTAACAAGAGCACTTCATATGAAAAAAACAAGCAAGCTGTGGAAAGAAGTGGCTAAGTTAACTAACTGACTTATTACCTTGCTAAATACATGATTCCCATTAAAACAGTGGAAAACGAGGGATTTAAGAGACTGTTGAAAATACTAGACCTGCGTTATGTTACATTGTTAACTTTTATGTTCACTGAAAATTTTGATAAAAAATGCACTGTTTGGATTAAAACCTGTTCAGAGAGCTTAGTTGGCTTAATGTGTTTTTTCATTCCGGGTTTTATCCATCCATCCATCCATTATCTGTACCGCTTCTCCTCACGAGGGTCGCGGGGCGTGCTGGAGCCTATCCCAGCTGTCTTTGGGCAGTAGGCGGGGGACACCCTGAACTGGTTGCCAGCCAATCGCAGGGCACACAGAGACAAACATCCGCACTCACAATCACACCTAGGGGCAATTTAGAGTATCCAATCAACTTACCATGCATGTTTTTGGAATGTGGGAGGAAACCGGAGTGCCCGGAGAAAACCCACGCAGGCACGGGGAGAACATGCAAACTCCACACAGGGAGGCCGCAGCCGGGATCGAACCCACGACCTCTGAACTGTGAGGCGGACGTGCTAACCAGTCGACCACCGTGCCGCCTCCGGGTTTTATATCCATTTTAAATATGCTTTATATGTTTAACATGAAGAAAATGGCAGAAATGTGCAAATTAGTGTAAAGAAAATGATGATGTGAGAGGCAGCAGATTATGAATGAAAGGCACTGCAATTACTGAGGAACTATTATGCGGGCGTTGACAAGCCGCGCATTGTTAGCCTCCACACGGTGTTGACATTGCTCCAGAATTCTTGACAGTGAGAGCAGCAGAGCTGGGCATCGCCTAACCGCCACCGCGTTCCGTCCTGCATAATTAATCGACCACGTGATCCCGGTCCATCCCTTGTCGGTGACAGCGAATCGGCGTCAAGAATGTAATCTTCACGTCACACGCAGAGGCCGCACGAGCAGACACGCCGCCAAGAAAAAATATCAAACAAAAACAATAGACACACACACGCAGTGTGGTGATCGGTGAAATAAAATCAATATGGGGCACTCTGTCAACATAGTATATATTATCTATCGGTTTGTTGATCCTAAAAATAGTCGTATGCGATACTACTGCTGCATAGTACCACTCTGCCAACAGTCTAAACCATCATATTGTTATGTATAAATGTGTATCATTAAGATATTCAATATCATATTGGAATCAAAGTATACCTTTTTCCCAACCTCCAGGTACGAAGTAAAAATCTATACCATGTGATGACTTGACTTTTACCAAACCCCCCGCGCCCACACAAGCACCTCCCACTCACCCTTAATTATGGTTGACCTCCCCCAAAATGCATCTTGTACTCGAGAAATTACAGTATGTCACCGTTTAAAACAGACATGGATTGGTTTCGTCAATATACTTGACCTGTTACAAACCTGGTATTTCAAAATGGCGTCCTCAAAGCGGGTGACTTCATAGTTCTCTGCATTGTAGTATTTCACTGTCTCAAAGTTCAGCAAGGAGTCGACAGCCTTTGTCTTAGCAATATTGTCCTGCTCATTCATGTCCCGTCTATACTTTGTCCTCCACTCTGTGATAATGATCGTCAAAGCTGGTGGACAGACATAATATTTTTTTACTGGAAGTGACAGCTGAGAAAAATAGAGGACCTCTGAAGCACCAATTGATGTTACTCACTGAGGTAGAGGGTCATGCACACAAAGATAATGAGGCCAAACCAGGCGTTGAAATAGGTAATAAAGTAAATGATGGATATGACAATGTCAGCAATTGTTGGGACGATGCTGAACACGATATAGCTGTGGAGAAAAACAAATCTTTCAGTCAAATTTCCCTACCCCAGCATGAAAAATAAACAAGAAAATCCTGCAATGCTGTTACTTAGTGAAAGAAAGCGTAAAATGTATAGGTAAAATTGTTTTTTTTCAAACAGTATAGACCTTTGTCATTTACAAGAAAAGAATCAATTAATACAAATTAATACATAATATTTCAATTTAAGAATATTGGGGAAAAATGTTTCGAACCATAAAACCATTGAAGCCAATCAGAACTTTGAATATCGTTATTTCCGCAGTTTTGAAAACAGAACGCATTGGTGTGGAATGATAGTTTAGCCTGTATATCACTGATCCATCTGCTGGATCACTTGAGTCACCGCCAAATTTAGTCTCAATGACATCGAACTGTAAGCGTAAAATGTGAAATATAAATTACAAAATTAGAGTGATCTGCAGCTTCTAACTACTGTGCCTATATAACTGCAAGTACAAGACGAGAGTGGCTGAAACTAACAAAAACACAGTATATCTTTTGGTTGACTTGACTGGTACAGCCATCCCACCTGAGCAAGCTGTTGATGGACGAGGTTCCCCGGTCGATGCTTCTCAGCACGTCACCGGTTTTGCGGCCGAGGTGCCAGCGCAGCGAGAGGGCATGCAGGTGGGCAAACAGACGTACTTGCACCACCCGGTTGGTGAACTGCTGTACTCGGATCCACAGAAAGGAGCGCAGGTTGCTGACAAAACCCGAGGCGCCTGCAAGAGAAGGTACGGTGTCACTTGAGAAGCAGCCACCTGTTTTCTGTGACTTGGAGGTGTGTGTGTGGGGATCTTATTAATAAAACGTTCTGTATGCACAAAATGAGGCCTGAAATTTACATGAGCTACTTTCAACTCAAAACAGCTGACTGGACATGACCAAACACAGAGCCAGTGAGAACTGGGAACAAATACGGTGAAAGGATTTCAAGATAACCAAACCACTGCTTGACTTGAATACTTTTTACAGACAAGAGGGAATTGCTGTGATATGTCCAAATACAGTCCTTATGACAAATGAATAGTTTTGTTCAATAAAAAATGGCACTTAGTTGTTGGAGGGACACTAGTCTGCTTTCAGACAACTGTTGAGGTGACCTCGAGCAAAGCCACGATCCTCGAACCAGAGATCAACAGGTGTAGAATTGTGCACCCCTTTCTCCTTGCATAATTGTATTCTGTGTGTGGCATTAAAAATGACATACAACAGGGTTGAAGATGAATTGCTCTTTGCGGGATGGCAATCAGTACAAATATAAATTCTATCCTTGAATGGTCCATACACTTTTCACTTACACCTTAATTTTTATTTCAGAAAATATTTGTCTCTTGTTTGCGCTTGCTGACGCGATTCACAGTGAAGTACAATTGATGGTTCATATCATAGATAGAGCGTTTTATACATATGGTGGCTGTAATTGACCTTTTCTGGTTTGATATGGGAGTGTAATCGCAGGGCTACTAGGTGGACCTTACTCCACATATTATGGGGGTTGATTTGAGAGGCAGTTTGTGTGCAAGTGTATGCATGCACACTTTTAGTTGGGAACCTACACACACTTTCTTACGTGAGACGTGTGAGCTAACTCAGCATCCAGTGTATGAAAAGGTCTGTCATACCTGCCCCCCCGCCCTGCATGAACTTTAGCAGGACATAAATACACACAGTGGTGGTCAGAGTGTTCCAGCTGCTGCCATCAGTCAGTTCATTAACTGTGGGGGGGGGGGAGAAGACAGAAACGTAATGATTAAAAACATGAAGCATCAGGTAAAGATGAGGCGCTCCTGTTGGTATACACACCTATATTTTTGTAGTAAATGGGAACAAAGACATTGATTGCCCTTTCGACTCCCAGCAGCGCCAAACAGAAGAGGACGAGCAGCTGGAGCCAGACACTGCCCCGAGGCCACATGTAAGGTAACAGCAGTCTGGCTTTCTTTGTGAAGCCTTGCCAAGTTGACTGGTTCTCATCCGGTCTGCCCAAGAGGCTCTGAGACGGTGACAAGCCAGTCAAAGTTACCAAATGAACTGATGTACAGAGAATTATTTTTTTTTCTGCTCATTAGTACCTGTCCGCTCTGCTCAACGTCTCGCTCATCTTCATTTATGAGCAGCATGTATGGTCTCTTCGGCAACCCTGGGGCCTTAAGACCAACAATGAAGAGTAGTCCTGTGCCCACATAGCGCATCAGCCATAAGCCAAACTGCACCTAAGAGGTTTCATGGACAGTTAGAATAAACATCAACGTGAACGTTAAACTGCACGTGACGTAAGCCTGTCCGCATGACGTATGTCACTTTAACCCTTGTATGGTATTCGGGTCTGGGGGACCCATGTTCAGTTTTCGTCAAAAGAAAAATGACCCAAGGAACCCCTGCGCATGGTGATAACACATTGTTATGGGATTTTCTTTTTTCTAACACTTTTCATTACATTACAACTCATTCACTGCCAGACATATTCAGACCCTCTTTTACCCTAACGTTTGGAAAACTTTGTAAAAAATATAAATAAATTCCCCGGATTGAATGGCTGGATTGTTAAAAGACAAATTGATTTGTCAATGGCAGTGAATGAGTTAAAAAAGGAGTAGCACATTAATTCATAAATGTTATGCAACAAAGTTAAAAGGCAAATATTAACAATGTTTGCTGTTCATATGACTTGCAATTGGGATGTAGTAAACATCTGTTGAGTCTTTTCACAGAAAATTATTTGATTCTGTTGTTTTGAAAACCCACAATTCTAGCCGGTCCACCAGAGCCATCAACACTGGCTGAGTAACAAAATTCATACAAGGGTTGAGCATTTGGAGTGGGAGGGGCAAGATGTGGCCTCTTGCTGACAGTTTCTGGTAGCTGAACGTTAGACAGTGACTCAGCAAAAAAAGGAGCAGAGCCTGCATCTCACAGCCCTTCATCTAAAGTATTTTTTACATCACCACAAGTCACTGCTGCAATCAAATTATACAGGACTGACAACATGCACTCCAAGTATAACACGCCTATTGTAAACAAACTGCCTTTGACCCACTAAACTGTAAAGCAAGTTCCCACTATTAAATATTAACACTAAATTGACATATCGATCAATGTATGATATTTTGGCCCACACCAACCTTAAATAACTTGATCACACAACTACGGGGAGGCTAAAAGAAGGGACTTGCATTATAAAAACCCAATTTACAAACACAATTCCAATGAAGTTGGGATGTTGTTTTGAACATAAATAAAAACAGAATGCAATGAGTTGCAAATCACGTTCAAACTATTTAACTGAATACACTACAAAGGCAAAATATTTAATGTTCAAACTGATACTTAATTTAAATGACCGAGAAAGTTGAGGAATGCTCATCAAACACTGTCAGGCTAATTGGGAGCTGGTGGGGCCATGATATGGGTATAAAACGAGCTTCCCTGAATTGCTCAGTCATTAACAAGCAAAGATGGGGCAAGGTTCACATCTTTGTGAACAACTGCGTGAGAAAATAGTCAAACTGTTGAAGGACAATGTTCCTCAACACACAATTTGCAAGGAATTTAGGGATTTCATCATCTACGGTCCATAGTGCCATTAAAAGGATCAGAGAATATGGAGAAATTACTGCATGTAAGCAGCAAGGCAAAAACCAACATTGAATGCCCATGATCTTCGATCCCTCAGGCGACACTGCGTCAAAAACCGACATAAATGTGTCAAAGGGTAACACCACATGGGTTCAGGAACACTTCAGAAAACCAATGTCAGTAAATACAGTTCGGCGCCACATCCGGAAGTGCAATTTTAAACTACGATGCAAAGCAAAAGCCTTTGGGCCTGAGCTCATTTAAGATGGACTGATACAAAGTGGAAAAGTGTTCTTTGGTCTAACGAGTTCACTTTTCAAATTGTTTATGGAAATTGGATGTCATGTCCTCCGAAGTCCGCCAAAGAGGAAAAGAACCATCCGGACTGTTATGGACGCAAAGGTCAAAAGCCAGCATCTGTGATGGTGTTGGGCTGTGTTGAGTACCAATGGCACGGGTAACTTACACACCTGTGAAGGCACCATTAACGCTGAAGGGTACATACAGGTTTTGGAGAAACAAATGCCATCCAAGCAACGTCTTTTTCATGGTCCCTGCTCATTTCAGCAAAATGCCACACTTTCATCATTCATGCATTCTTTCATTATCTCATTTTTGTAGTAAAAGAGCGTGGGTACTAGATTGGCCTCCATGCCGCCAAGACCTGTCTCCCACTGAAAATGCATGGCACATTATTAAGTGCAAAATATGACAACGGAGACCTCTGACTGTTGAGCAGCTAAAGCTGTACACCAAGGAAGAATGGGAAAAAAAATCCACCTACAAAGCTTCAACAATTAGTGTCCTCAATTCCCAAATGTTTATTAAATGTTGTTAAAAGAAAATGTGATGTAACAGTGGTGAACATGACACTGTCCCAGCTTTTCTGGAACAAGTTGCAGCCAAGTCAATTATTATTTGCTAAAAAGAATAGAGTTAATCAATTTGATCTCATCTTTGTAGTGTTTTCAACTGAATCTGGGTTGAACATGATTTGCAAATCATTGTATTCTGTTTTTATTTATGTTTAACACAACCTGTCAACTTCTGTTTACGCAATAGTTACATTTACAATGATGGTAATGCTCAGTTTTAATTGACAGGATCAGAGAGGTATTATTGTGGTTGTTGTTTGCAGTGCGGATGACCAAATACAATACTATAGCGCTGTATGTTGCAGTGCAATTTTACACTACTGCAAAAACAAACATTGTTGAGTTTTGGCATTCGATTGTTGTGGTGTACCTGCTGTTTTTCCCAATATTTCAGTGTCCCTCACCTGTTGCTGATTGTCTTCCAGGCCCCACCACCAGTGAGGACTGAACCAGGAGACGAGTGCCAGGTTCTCAGCTGCGAACGCCGTCGCCCAGAACAACAGTAGCGCTGCACTGTGGCCTCGTGTTCGATCCATTAACAGAGCCCTACGCCTCTCCACAATAAGCAAGGCAAGCCCCCAAACCCAGGCTAGGACAGAGAAACAACCATAGAGCACCACATAGCCTGGGAGCTGGTCTCCTTGAGTGGCTCGCCACACCATTCCACCCAGAAACTGAACCAAGACAAGGCTGGAAATGGCCAGTTGGAGTGTGTAGAGACGGGAGCGGGGGATAAACTTCGGCTCCATTGCTGTGCCATACTTCTGGTAGAAGATGAAGTGAATGGTGCCGAGGAAGAAAGAGATGGTGAGCAGAACAGCAGGAACCAGTGTGAAGTAAAAGCAGGGGGCTATTCCTTCATCCACCCAGGTGTGGGAGATTGGAAATCCAGCTTCACAATAGCTGTGCACTAACAGCATGACTCTGGAAAAGCCAGAAAACAACAGACAATGAGCACGTAATTCTGTAGCTGGTTTGACTTTACAACCACGTCACGTCCCAAAACTGTGAAACCAAGAGTCAATACAAATGTAGTAAGCTGTTAAGCGTGCTGTCAAGTGCAACAATTACCTTGCTTGAGTTCACGCTCCAATGTCAGTAGCAGAGGTTAGTATAAAGACGCTAGCAGATGTGCTAGGCAGCCTTGTCCGTTCCAAACAACTTGAGCGTGAATAAAGGCGACCAGCAATAGAGCGTGTTGCTCACAATTTGACCTGTGCGTCATCGGTTCTGTCAGTGTTTGGTTTTCGGGCTGGTCGATGATGTCACGCGTGTTAGACAACACACTAAACAGCCTTAGCAATAGACGTCAGTTATAGGGACGGGCGTATCGATCCATTGGTATCGATATATCTATACCCACATGTAACTCATTTGGTATCGATTTCGTTAAACAAATGTCGATACCAACCAAGGGAGGGAACGCATCATAATCAACTGTTTTTTGTAGTTTTCTTCACTACGCAATTGCGCTGAAACCCCCGTACCTAATTGACGATTGGTCTGGTCCGTGTCGCGTGACAGGAAACCAGACGTGACGTCAGAGTCAAACGTGCATTTCGTATACACGAAAGATACGCATAAGGCAAGCTAATGCATACGGCATGGCAGAGAGGAAGCAAAGTGTGATGTGAACAGGGGCGTTTCTAATCACTGTTGGAATGCTTTGCAGGTCTCGAGTGCATAAACCCGATTAGCAATTTACAAAACAGCTACTTACTCAATGCATGTTCATTTTATCTTTCAAGAAGGTATCCATTAATTTAAGTTAAGACTCACACAAGTCGATTGAATTTTCTCGTCTGTTTTCTTTTCCATCTCTAAAGTTCAGAACTCATATAGTAGGGGTGCTAAATCACATTTCGGTTTGGTTCGTTTTTTGGAAACTTTGGTTCGGTATATTTTCGGTAAAAAAAAAAAACAGATTTAAAATAATATATATTTATTTTGAAAAGATGTCAAATAAACTGTACTTTTTTCGAAAAAATAAAAGCGAACCATTCGGGTGATATTCTAAGAAATTACACTAGAATAAAAAATACACTAACAATAAAGATCTCTTAATTCTGTAAATTATCAAGACACTGAAATCTTTAAACACTCATCAGCAACAGCCTATGACACATCTAAGTATTCAAGTTAAAGACAAATTGTCATTACAGTACATATATACACTTTGTGATGAAAAAAAATACATACAATAAGTTACAATAATTTCTAACTACACTAAAACTATTTTTATAATGAAAAAAAATACAGTAACTTTAAAAAGTCTTTATGAAATTGTATACACTTTTTAGGCATTGAAATCTTTGAATGTTCAACAGCATATTGTAACGAATTGGGTTATCTGTTTGTGGTCGGATTCGTGTGTTGCCGATTTGTGATGTTTCCCAGGTTCATGAATGCATCGTACAGCAAACGAGTGGAGCAGCGAAGATGGAAGAGCGCGAGCAGTTGTATTTGAATTAATAATAACGTGATAATTAAACTACGTCTGACGGCATGTTCCTGGAAGACACTACAATATGATAAATCTCGCTATTTAAGTTTGACGTTTTTTTAACCCTCGTCTAAGAAACATTGATAATGCCATACCTGGCACCCATCTCATGTAGCAATGTCGGCACACAACTTTCGGACTTAACCACGTACCTTTCCCCATCGGCAATTTTAACAGGACAGCCAGAATGTTCCCAAACAGGAGACCGCAGTGTACGGGGGGACCTTCGAGCTCTGGCTCTTTTCTGGCTCGCACTGTTGTGCCGCCACTCTCCTCTCCCGCATGCAACAGTCAATAGCGCCCGTGCGTAAGCTCGCACTAATAAGTGGACCGATCCGAACTCAAGTGGACCGAACTGAACATGCCATACCGAAACGTATTAATACACCCACGTGTACCATTACACCCCTATCATATAATGATTAGATCTGGGCAGCTTTTCCATCCTCGCGAACGCTCTCACCCGAGACCTGCGAAGGCAGTAAAGGGGCACGGTCTAATATGCAGCCCACACATTTATACTGTCTTCAAAATGTAAACATAATGTGGGCTGGTCTCCTCCCTGGCTGGGCCTGTCTGTAGGGCTGATCCTCTCCAGCTGGTCCCATGGTCAGATCAGGGCACGCCGACTCTTAACACTTTTAACTGATTATGCGATGTCCGTAAATGTGTAATTGCCATATTGGTTTTTGGTGAACCTGTTGGCTAATATAAAGCCATTCATATAGATTCAGATCCTTCATCACCTTGGGGGCCCTAGGAAAGAGTGACCATAGGGGCCCTGCCGGCCCCAAAACACCAAGAGCGTCATTCAATAAAGAAATCTTTAAAATAACAGAAGTGCACAATCATGAAAGAAAACTACAAATACAATAGAACATAACAAATGCAACTGGAATATGCAGTTGTTGTTGTGGCACCAAGAACTTCAACCAAAACATCCGCGTTGGAAAAAACAATGGGAGAAGCACAACATATTTCGTCACCTGGCTTTATGTTCACACTGCATGTGCAGTTGTGCATGATACTACAGACTGGGACAAAGTAGCATCACAACTTTTTCAAAAATAATGTCAGATTGAATTTACCACTTTGCTGTTGTCTTTTTTCTTCATCTTTTTTTTTTCTTATGCCCTGACGGATACGCTTGATTCATTTTTCCTCAATGAGAAGTACCGCAAAAAGCCGACCACTAGCAGTCAGGTCGCTGCAGTGCCTATGGAGCTTTCAAGTTACTTGTGTCATTGGTATGGAGTGATATTGCCCGTGTCTCGGAGTCGGCCTTGAGGTGAAGTAAACACGTCATGTGCGGTTGTGCGTCCTGAGACTACAGACTGGGACAAAGTGGCATCACAACCTTTTCTAAAAAAATATCAGATAATGAGACACATTTGAACTTAACATTTTCCCTTTTTCTTTTTCCTTCATCTTGTTTAGTTTTTCTTTTTGCATGCACTGACTGTCGGATACGCTCACTTATTTTTTCCTCAAGTTTGACGTACTGCAGAAAGCTGTCCACGGTCGAGGCCCCATTTAGGCTAGTTTTTCAACGTGTCACTGCAGTGTTTATAGAGGTTTCAGTTAACATGCATCATTGATAAGGCCTAGATACACCAATCCAACGTCAGACGTCGGTAAGCGCCGAGGCTTCAAATTGCGTCGTCTGATTGATGTAGCGAACACCGTCGTAACATCGGACCCCGTCAGGAAGCGTATGGTGGGGGTTTCAGCAATGCGGATAAACAGTGAGCACGTCTTTGATGCCTTAAATCTTCTTACAAGTACAAGAGCGAGGGTTGACATTTTACGATACTGCGTCAAGAGCGTGAGTGGTTTGCTTCGCATGGGAGTTCATTGTGAGCGAAAAATACAGCTGAATGCGTTGTTTACGTTTTTATAATCCACCCCTGGCCAATAGTTTTCGGGTTGGCTTTATAATACCTTTACCGGATTAGCGGATCATAATCTTATAATGGTCAACAGAAAGTTAAATAAAATGCGTTTTAAACCTTTGGTTGCCATAGAATCCAAACGCAAACAACATAACTTCCAATATTCAATTCAAGGTGTAAATTGGGATGAATTACTAACTGGACAAAACTTAGGTCAGGATTGTTCAAAATTTTCGAATAGACCAAGATGTCGATCATAGTTGGGCAACGTCGGATTGGTCTATCTAGGCCTATATGGATCGATATTGGCCATCTCTCTGCCTCAACACACTAGGCAGTGACAACTAGTGGGGCCGTGTGCGTTTTTTCTAAAGGTTTAGTAATTTTGTCGTTGACAAAAGGACCAATTTTAGCGCTGTCCTGGGGGCCCCTTCCCTCGGCAATTGCCTAGTATACCTACCCCGTTGCGGCGTCTCTGGGTGTGAGGTAATTTTTCACCCATTGATGGTTAGTGTAAGGTTCCAAACATGTTGCATACTGCGGCAACAGAAGTAATTTATAAAAACATCTAAAGCTAGCACATGCCCAGAGCCAGAGTGAGCTTGAAGAAAGACCGGCTGCAGCAAAGAAAGACCAGTCTCCTGCACCATCCGCTGTCCGGCAAAACACCCTGTTTGAGAGTTCCAGGTACAAACTGTTACCTTTGCCAGTGCAGTGATATGGCCAATGCCTGTATTGTATATTTAACACATTATAATTTTAAGATGTCTCACACACAGGTAAAAGGGACAATAGTAGTTGACGCAAAACTTACAATATGTGTTGAATATGCAACCTCTGATAGGCTTCGTCGTCTTAAACCTGACAATGTCAAATGTTGCTTTTTCTGAACACTAATCTAACACTTGAATAAGCTATATTTGTAATTATTTGTACTAGTTTATTTGGATAAGGAAACTTTTGTTAAACATTCTTGGTTGTTGTTCTTGTGGTTCTTGTTTCTGTTATTTGTTCAGTTCAAGATAAACTTACATGTTTTCAATAACGTTATGATGGCAGTATTATTTGAGTGTTATAGACCTGGGATTTGAATTTTTGGTCCAAATGCAAATTAGTGAATAATTTACAAATTTTATTTTACATATTTTATTTTATAATGGTGGTAACACTAAGTATAATAGTATATATAATCCACTTGTTAGATTATTCCTATGTTGTTGCTATCTAAAGTGCTTTTTACAGCTATAGCTGTTATGAAAGTTATATTGTATTATATTGATCTTTTTTTTATTTTGGTCTTTGAGAAATTTTGAGTTTGAGGAATGTGCAGAAGTACATTATTGTATCCACATTTATTTATGTAATTAAGTTACTTATTTATTTAGGTTATATTTTGGTTATTTTACTTTAGTTTTATTA
This sequence comes from Filicampus tigris, assembly GCF_054856515.1. NCBI lineage: Eukaryota > Metazoa > Chordata > Actinopteri > Syngnathiformes > Syngnathidae > Filicampus > Filicampus tigris. Next base: position 3,877,060 of record NC_141217.1, read on the forward strand.
TATATTGCACATAATATGCACAAAATAAATGTATTATAAATGGCCAGTATTTGTCATGTGAATTGCCTATGTAAAAATAATTTGACTGGAAAAAATGCCAAGAAGTACGGAAGCGTATTGCTGCCATACCAGGAAAAAAAAGTATCACGTTTTTACATGATAAGGTTTGTGGGGGGTTTTCCCCTGGTGTGGCAGCAATACGCTTCCATAACGAAGAATGTATCGGTAGCGGTATCCTTTATATTACTGTACAAGAAAAAGTATCAGTGTCGTGTCGAATCTGTAAAGTATAGTATCGCACATCCCAAGTCAGTTGTACACAAACCGCGTACAGAATATGGCTTAGCCTTTAGCACCCCCACGAGGACATAAAGAAATCTGGTTCTACTGTGTTACTTGGCGGACAGCAACCCAATTTAATGAATCAGGTAAATTTTACTTGATTTTCATGGCCGATATTTACCACTGTCCAACAGGACCCTACCGCACCTGTCGTTGGCAGGGTACACACTGAACTGGTCGCCAGCCAATCGCTAGGACAAAAATTGACAAACACTATACGGGTACTCACACTTAACATTCACAGCTACAAAAAGTAATGACTGCGATATTGTAATTTGGCCGTTAGATGGAGCTAAATACAAATGTATGACTGGTGTCCGCGGATAAATCTAACACACGACCGCCCACACACGCTACATGAGTACAGTTACTGTACAGTACTACTACGAGAGATGGCACATAAATGCAGTTTCACACAGAACATTTAGAAGCAATGTCTCATACAGTAGAGGGAAAAGAGGATTTGCAGTTTCCCTGTAATTTAAAATTCAAGTTTCCTGCGAAAAAAAAGGCTTGAAAAGCCAGCTGTCTCATCTGGCCTTTGAATGGGGATTAATGAAAGGCTCAGAAGAAAGTGAGTATATACCTGCATATGAAAGGAAGGAAATAAAGAGGATCATCTTTTCCTGATGGGAGAGTGCAAAGGATTTGAGAAACACGCACACACACACACACACACACGCATGTCCCCCCCCTCCATCCCCGCCTCCACGCACACACAGAGCACCCACACAGCACAGTGTAAAATCTTATCATTTAGACTAAAGTCTTCACAATGGCCACACAGAGCTGTTAATCTGCTGCATTGCCACGGTTCTTTTGTGTGAGTGGAAATGGCCCTTCTGTCCATCGGCTGGTTGTCATCCCACTCTTTTGTCCTCCTGAAGATGTGATGGCCTGCCCATCACAGCCCTCATCTTCTGCTTCTTTTGTGGGCCTTTCTAACTTCAGCATACACGCTCATTGGATCTTATACTTCTGCAAGGTGGGCTCATTCTCAAGCGGCACATATGGATTGTGAAACATTGGGATGAGGAGAATGTGGACCTCAATCTAATCCTGTGATTTAGCCAGAAAAGAATATCAGTGGTGTTGGGAATGCTGCTTCCAATCTCATTATCCACAAGGGAGATCAATAAAGCTTTCACTTGCGTTAGATTGCAGTACTCATGATAGAAGCTTTGTGAAGTCAGTCCTTGTTTTGCAACCTCTTATACTCAGCTATGATCAATCTATTGTGTGGCCCACGCTGCACAAGCAACACAGTTGTACACACACAGTACAGTCACAGCAAGGGGAATAATATTGTATTTATTCATGGTTTTTTTTTTCTGGAAAGTTAAAGGGTACATGTAAAATGTACTTTTAGTTATGATGTGTGTTTTGAAGCTTCTGGTTTTACTCTGGAACAGTACCACAAAGTGTGTTTTGGTCTTAGTTTGTGTTTGTTATCGTGAGTTTTGGGTTTTTGTGTCTCTTGTTCATCCTTTCCCTGTCTACTTGTAATGTCTTTGCCTTCACTTGGTCGCATCAATTTTTGCTGCCTTAATATCAATGGTGTGCCTTGTTGTCTTGTAAGTCTGTTAGTCTTCTTTAGTTTCTGATTTTCATTCACCCTCTCTCTCTCATGGTTACCGGTCTTCTGTGGTGGTGAGTAAGTGTTTCTTTTTTCATGTTGTATTTGTTTGTTTGGGGGTGGGGGGGACTTTGTAATTATGATTTTTGATCGTGGCACTCAGTCTCTTTGTTGATTTTTGTAAATAAATTTTTTTTTTTGAAGATTCCCCGGAACCCATGCCTGGCTGTTCCTGCTTTGCTGCACTTGGGCCCACCTGCCTTACTATATGCGTGCAACCTTTTGTCTGCCATGAGACAGTTCAATGTCTGCTTGATATATTGCGGTGTGGCTAGAATTGTTATGGAAAACTGGGATATTAACATAATAAACACCCCCACACCAAGGTTCTCGTTTGAAGACATGATCAACTTGGGCAAAGATCCAGAGGCACTATCAAGCAGAAACAGTGTAGTGTATGAAGTTGTCGCCCTAAGTGAAAACGATTTCATTTTCTTTATGGGTGCATTTTTTTCCCCCCACGCTAAGGGCTCTGCTCCTGCAAGTAGAAGCCACTAATTGTGACCCCAGGACTGTGCCTTTATTTTTCATGGTAACAAAAGCTGGACTTGCTATTGTCTTAGCAGTGTATGGGACCGGGTATACAGTCACTCACTGTTATCCTTATAATTGTCTAGCGAGACAAAAAAAAAAGGTATGTAAAATGAGCTATGAATCTTGATCTTTGCTGTGTTTTGACAAAAAAAGTCACAGGTATGTTATTTAAACAACTGGGTAACTGCTTTAAATTGTGACCAAAATTGCATAATATATGCCTCCTTTTAAAGAAGGAAGTCAACTCAAACATATTTCTTTCAAGAATATGATCCCAGCAGGCCCACTATTTCAAACACGGCATTCTGATTAGTAATGCGGTTTGTGGAATAAGTGTTAATGCACTCGTTTTTAGCCATCTCTGGGGGCGGCCATTTTGTCTTCTGTCGACTGAAAATGACATCACAACTGCTCACAACGACCAATCACGGCTCAGATTCAGAAAACAGGTCAGCCGGTCAGGACATTGTGCTTCCAAGTATATCAAATTTTATCAAAATAAAATATCCAATTACAAATTCCTGTGGACAACTTTGGCTTTGTCAGAAGCTTAATTTAAAAAAACTGAGTGTCAAACCTCTACTGTCCAAAAGATCGATATTGCAATAACGTGGACGTCAAGAGGGAAAGGTGGTGTTGCAACAGAAACGCAAGCAAATGTGCAACTTCCAGAGAACATCAACAAAGGTACAGTACACGGCAGCTAGTGTTAGCATGTTAAAGCGGAATCAACAAAAACATTTTTTTTTTTCAAGAAGATGTTCCCAGCAGGCCCACTTGTTGTGAAACAAGGCATTCTGATTAATTTTGCATTTGTGGAATATAAGTTAAGCAACAAAATGCACTCGTTTTTAGCCATCTCCGGGGGCGGCCATTTTGTCTTCTGTCGACTGAAAATGACATCACAACTGCTCACAACGACCAATCACGGCTCAGATTCAGAAAACAGGTCAGCCGTGATTGGCTCCATTGCCTCCTGAGTTGACAATGTATTCCTTAGTTTGGTGCTTCACCTTGCCATCCAGGCATCCCCAAGAATAGTTCTGGTGTGTTTTTCCCCTTCAGTGCAGCAGCCACCACATTGGCTAAAATCTGCTCTTGAAAAACACACAAGCCTAATCTCTGCCGTGACTGACCTGCAACCTCACCACAGGGCTGTTGCGAACTCACCAAGTGTGTGCACAAAAGATCACATCACGGGACATGTGTGCATAGTGGGAGGATGGGACACGTTTAATCCAATGCCCCATAAGTAAAAGGCGTTGCTTTATATAAAGCAACCTACCACCCAAGTAAATCAGAAGGAGACGGTGGCTCCCAGCAGGGACGTTACCAGGCTAGGGGGTGTCACTTCTAAAACAGCATCTTTTTGCTCAGGGCCGGTGAGTGATGGATAATGCTTTTTTGTCTTCCATAGATGGCCATCTATCAAAGCCTCGTATATGTGCTGCTCTGTGTGTGTGCATGAGAAAGAGAGAGGATATGTACACTGATTGCATGCTGGTAGTGTCGATTCCCTTCAGGTTGAGGTGTGGCTGTGGTGGAATATGTTTGTGCGTGTGTGTGTGTGTCTGTGTGTGTGTGTGGTGGGGGGACTTCAGGGATGATGCATCTGGAGACGACGACTCTCAGTGAACGCAGGCGGATTATTTATTTGGTTCTGGGTTGTGGGAATACAAGAAGCATCTTCTTGCTGATGAGGAACTGATGCTATGATGTGTTGCAAGTATAGTGCAAATGTGTTTTTTTTTATGTTAAGCACTAGCTTTAACAATGGTATTAATCTTCCATTTTCTCTAGCACTTGTCCTCGTCAACATTTGCGTCACAAGTGAGCTACGGGGTTTAGCCAGGGGTAATTGTTAGGGTTAATCCTAACCCTCAAGGGAAATAAAAATCAGAAGTTCAATTCAAAAAGGAAAAGTGCATATGATTAAACTTATCTATACATGAAAATACTTTTCAGAGGGTCAATTGTTACTTGATATCTGTTTAAGTTTTGATTATTTCTTAGTTAAAATTCTAATATCTAAAGATGGTAAATTCTGTTTTTTGTTCACTATCATAATAACACCCAACTGCAATCATCACAATTCTGAAAAAAGAAAATAATTAAATATTTCTCTGCGTGTAGTGAATCTTTCTAACGAGTAACACAATTTCAAATGAACTACTGGACTTGATTAGGTTTTCCTCAATAATTTAATTTATTCAGATGCACCTGTTATAGTACAACGTTTTACACAGCGCACTAGTTTTGCACACCTACTATCTTTGGCACGTCATGCTTTAAGGTGCTAACATGCTGCAGCCATGCCAATGCTTCAGGTTGTTTCCATAACAACTAAAGGTGAACATGTTGCTCAGGCGGGGGTGGCAGTTCTCATGCAGGCAGTTACTGCAAAACAAGAACACAAACAGGTTCACACCAGCACGTGAGACACACACAGCCTCTGCAATTTACAGGCAGCGTCCAACCACTCATACACTCCTGTGTCTTATTTTTCCTCCCCAGGTGTGTTTGGGAGGGGAAGACTCCCTTGCGTCTATCCTCTGAGGATTTTTGCATTTACAAATAATCCCACGATGATGCCAAGTCAAAACAGTTGCAACACAATAAAGACAGAATATTGATTTGATATTTGTCAGAGGACCTATCTGTTGTTTTATGTCTTTGTGTGTGGTCTTGGTCATGGGAGGAAGATCTTATGTGTAGCTTGCTTACTTGACTATGATGTGTTGTTTACTTGACTTTCTTCGTGCGCCCCAGTGGCCTGGTACTGTTATGTCTCGGGGGATGCAAACTGTAGCTAGAGAAGAACTGATAAGCAGAACGAGCAAGTCCCTTTTCTTCTTGAAAATAAGCAGACTGACTGTTTCACTGCCAAACAATTCGTTTCCTCACTTCCATGCAACCTTCACTCTTTGATTCACTTTATGTGTATTCTGAGTGTTCAAGCTTGTGGAAATGTAGTGGTTATTAGCGCTATTCCAAAGGTATCATGCAGAGAAATGAGGGATGAATTTTTCAAAACAGGAACTGCAAAATGTTCCAGTTTCCTGCGTGACAATATTTAGAAAGAGCAGGATCACCTGTGTGTGTGCGTGTGTGTGTGTGTGTGTGTGTGTGTGTGTGTCTGTGAGTGTGCACCTGCGTGTGTATGTGGAGAGATGGTTAAGTTGCGAGTTTTGATGATTTTTAAATGGAGCTCAACACAGCAGCACGAGGCTGCTTTTTTCTAGGTGCAATTTCTCCACTCTGGCACCATCACAGAAGCAAGGAAGGCTGTCACCACATTATAGCAGCACACATGCACAGGCATAAAATATTATCTGTGCCATTAACAGCCACCCACCCACACCAAGCACATCAGGGATCTTCTCTCACACAACCCAACAACACCCGCCCCCCTTCTCCATAACACTCGCACTCATGGCTTACGACCCGTTTATGATCACACCAGGAAGAAAGAGCTGAAATGGAATCAGCAAAACAAGGCTGGCATCATTTCAGAGCAGGAAATACTGTAAACACGTTCAAATTAACACATGTTTAATTCTCATGGTGACTTGCATCAAATTAGTCGATACTGAATTCCGCACTGTTCCATTGTACAGCTGCACATACTACTTTTGTCCTTGTGCGTCAAATGTATCATGAGACTTTGTCATCATCACTAATTTCAGGAAAGGGCAATCTCAGAGTGCAATTGACCTCAAACTAGTCGATAAGCAATTGTGTGAATGCTAAGCATCAAATACGTGTCCTGTACATTTTTTGAAAATTATTCTGTATTCTTGGTATAGTTTAACTGCATCCGACCACAGGAATTACTCTCAACTGATTTAAACAAACACAAAAGGTTGCATTGTTATATTTGGATGATTAGGATTTTTCCACGTCGCTGAATCAAAATCATGGGCAGAAACTTGGGGCCATTTACATGAGTCTTTTAACTGAAAACTCCCAAAAGTTGTCTTTTTGGCAACCTTTTCTCAAACCAACCACACGGTATGTTCAGTAAATGCACATTTGAACACATTTACTAGTCTGTATGAAAAATACAGGATATTTTTGCTGTTCTGTGTGAATTATATATACATATATATATATACATACATATATATATATATATATATATATATATATATATATATATATATATATATATATATATATATATATATATACATATATATATATATATATACATATATATATATATATATACATATATATATATATACATATATGACACATGACTAATGCCAGAAAATGGGTGTTGAATGGTGAGCACGGCTGTTTGTTTGCTTCTTTCACAAATTTGCCTCAGATGCATTCTTGACAGCCCCTTTGTCAGGGTTAACTCATTACCTCTACCAACTTATTTTTTCCCCTAGAATGACAAGTTTGTTGGGCTAATAACAGGCATGATGACAACTCTTTCAAATTGAGAGTATGAGACTTATCTGGCTCGTTCATAAGCTGACAAAAAACAAACAAACAAAATCACATCGAAGGCATCCCTTTCAACATCTGACTGACAAATACAAGTTAAGCCATTTTGTTTCTCAAGCTCAAGAGTTAATGATTTGAGATGTTTTTAGAATTGAGTAAACCATCAGTTGCCATTTTTATTTTCTTTCTTGAACATGCAATGTACATACAACGGCTGTAGGGCAATGCAGAAAGGTGAAAATGTACTGTATGCCTTTTTATGCTGGAACAGTTTTCCTGTGCAATGGGGGAGTTTGAAATACTTTCTCTGCGGTTGTTTGTATATTGGAGATGCAGCTGGACAGAACAAGGTTTGAGAGGGGACAGACAAAGAGAACGGAAAAGAAATTTCAAAAAAGAAAAAAAGAATAGCAGAATGACTTTGTAGTCATATACAAAGACATTCTGCTTTTGTGGCATTATGGACTTAAGATTCATAGACCGTCTTTGGGAATTTGGCAGACCGCTCTGCGCCCTGCTGGGTGTTTTGGCGTACGGAGGGCATTTCCTTATATGCTCCTGCCGCACCTGAGAATTTAGTGGCTAAAGTTGACAAAACTTACGCCTTGTGGAACCTCATCTAACTATTGGTGCAGGTAGTATAATGCAACTTTGGTGGATTTGATAAAGGTGTAGACAGACAGATTCTGAGCTCCGCAGACACGAGTGGTGGATGACATTGTATTGGATTCATGAATATGACAATGAATGAATGAACCCTCCGAGTCATTCTAGAAATCAATTCACTGAATGTACTATTATGATGATGATGATGAGTATCATCTTTTTTATACCTTTTAAAATCACCCTGCTGGCCGTATCACAGCTAAACGGGTTCACTCACGGACTGATCTCCCTAGCCAACTTTAATTCAACCACATGTGGAGGTCTGCTTGTAGTTCCTGCGCACTTTGACCTCCTGCATGGACTTCAGCAAATCAGTATCTTCTTCTGCCACGTCAAGGACTGCGCCTCTCCCAAGTGGATTTTCAAGGGAATGGGCGGAGCTGCTTCGATTGGAAGGGAATCAAGTCGGTTGAAGAAGGTTGGATGAAATGTAAGAGGTGTCCCACCAACCCTGACAGCAGCTTTCCTGGTACAAAAAAGGCAGGATCAGTGGTCATTCTGCATGTCTGCAGTGGATAAGACAAATAAACAAAAGGCTTGCAGATGTGTTGGAGAAGAATAAGTTCATTTCCTCTCTGTTGGTTTGGCCTAGTTTAGATCTGTGAGTAGAACTTCATAATTTCCTCCATGTATTTGTTTTCAGAGGCAGGATCCTCTGGTGGCGTGCGGATGATAATGGAACAGACGAAGGAAATTGCTGGTCTGTCTTTTGCTTCTACAAGACTTTGGCAATTGGAGGCCTTTCTCTGTTTGCAGGCACTGACAGACAGTCACCCCCCCCCACACACACATATCATATATACACTGTATATATATATATATGTATATATATATATATATATAATGTGTAATGTGTATGCTGACCCACATATATATGCTTTGAACCACTGGCAGACCCAACAAGATTAGCTGGGCCCCTTTCCCAGCAAGACCACTGGGACATGTGCTCTGATGTGTGCGCGAAACGTATTTGGTAACTGAAGTGTCAGTCTCTGCATGTGTTTATGCATCGCTGCTCCAGTTTGTGACAGCGCGTTGGATGCTGTTGAAATACACGGCAAGGTTTCGTCTCCAGGTGGTTCTGTTCTTCTGACTTCAGACTCCCTTTGAGGACGCATGAAGGAGAAAACTGAGGAGTTATGATCTCTGAAGTTTCTGCAGAGAGTTTTTGCCATTAATATTCTGCAAGACTATGTTTGCTATTTGCAGGGGTTAAATGCAGTTGTACTATTGGAGATGGAGATAGTTTGAGATACTTCATTTGTATCCACCCATCCATTTTATCCTGTATTTTGCTTGTATAGTGCTCAAGGTTACAGGTGAGCAGGAGCATGCAGAGGGTGGGGCCAATGGGCATCAACCAGGGTGGCATCCAACAAACAAGCAAGCATTGACACTGAAACAAGCTCCCTCTGCAATGTGGCCTATCACTTTATGTAGCCCAGTAAATATTTTGTTTTATATTTTACCAAATCAATTTTGTGAGCATTCTCAAAACGCTACATATTCTGTTTGAATAATTTAGTGGTTGTTTCTGTGCATTGTTGGTTGTGCGTTGTCTGTTGTAGCAAGGGGGGCATTTGTTGATGAGACACATAGGGGCACTTGTGTGACGTAGCTACGCTTTCCCGGCAAAGCAGAGACAGCTTCTGTACGGGTAAGACATGCTGAAGTGCTCTCTCCATTGTTTTAAGCTAGTGAGTGTAAAAGTTGTTTCTCCTGTTCCAAACTGCATAGAAACGTGGCTTGAACATTCGATGAGTCTACATATGACTTTTATAGTTGGTTTTGTTTAGTAAAAGTGATGCTAAACTATGGCTAGGTTCACACCGCAGGCAAATGCGACCCAAATCAAATTTTTTTGCCCATATGCGACCTGTAACTGATTTTTTATGACAGTCTGAACGGCTCAATTCCGATATTTTCCAATGCGTTCGCTGTCTGAACGGCCAGGTCGCATATACTCTATACGACATTGACGAGCCCAAGATGCGCTCCGCGCAGGCGGAGGGAAAGTGCCGGCAGCAGGGTATCGAATCTGCAAAGTTGTTTTGAGTAACATTATTGACTTTATAATTTACTTTAATTTAATCCTCCTTGAAACATGAAGCAAGAAGTGGAGATTTATGGCTATCGTAGTAATTCAGCCACGGCTCAGATAGATTCTTTTTTTACGCACGGTTAAGGCGTGACGTCATCGTTAGTGAAGTCTCCATGAAATGAGATATTAAAGCCTCGCCTCATAATTTCCCCCAAATACTGTATTTATTTCTACCTGCTACCTAATCGCTTGAATGCCCCGACACGCTGGACCACATTTACTTCCGCAAACACAACGTCGGGTGTGACGTCGTCTCGTCTTCTGCGCATGCGGGCCACTTTGACGACGCATGTGTTCATACAGCAGACATGACCGAGGTCGCATTCATAATGTAATATGAACGCTTACACAAAAAAAAGTTTTTCAAAAAATCAGAATTGAGCATTAAGACCTGCGGTGTGAACCTACCAAGTAAGACCTGTCAAAGATTCTGCCTCATTTGTGTACTTTCTCACTCGATGCAGGGGAAAGATTGCTCTGTAAGCCGTGTTAATGTGAGATGCTTTCTCTTGCTACACTCAGATGCATTATGACTTGTTGTTAATCCAATGTTCTCTGTTGTATATAACATTTTGTAAATATGGTAGTAGTAAAGCTAAATCTCCTTTTTTTAAAATTCTCACAAACCATGGTTGAGAGGTTTATGTATGTTTTGGGGGGATTCAAAATGTGAAACAAACTGTGAAACAGTTGCTAATTTTATTTGAATTTCTTTATATTTACCCAATGTTATTTCTTTTATTACGACAGCACTGTGTATTTCATATTATTGGTCTTGTTATATGTTTTGTTTTACTGTTTTTGGTATATAATTTTCCAGAGCTGGGCACTTGACTCTTTTTTGCCAGTCCGGCCGCGACCCTCCACCCTTGACCTGGGTACCCTTCCGGCCGCGACCCCCCCGCCTTTATTCATAAAAATTATTACCCTCCGCCCCGTTCCGCCCCCCGGCCCCAAATAAAAAAAGTGTCCGTGATGGACACCGCCGCGGGAGGGATGCTAACGGCAGAGGCTTTTTAAGGATCATTAGCTGGCTATTTTACCGTACTATTCAAACCCGCTGTGGATACGCTACAAACACGCTGCAAAATGCGTCACTAGTACTTTACGACTTACCCAACTGCGTTTGCTTACTTCCATTGCGAGCCCCGGGGTTGGTTTCGTCATATTGTATAATTATTTGGGTCCAATAGACAGCTAGAAGTCGCAGTCAACAAGTTACTTATTTATTTTGCACACTTCCCCTCCTTCACGGCCTTCAAAACAAAAGCATACCAGCAAACCACTACACAGCAGGTTTGCTACGGCGTATTTCCGGAAGTAGGGAAGACGCCAGAAGAAGTGCATGAACTCCACTTTGTTGTGCCAGCGTCATCCTTGAGTCAGTGCTGCGTGCAGCTTGAATATACTCGCGTACACAAGTTGTTTTGAAACAGTTGAGTTCCAAGTCTTTCGGCGTGGCTTCAAAAAGACAGCGACAACAATGGATATCGTGCCTGCTGCAACCATAAAAGGGCCGAGATGACCAGGCGATGCATTTAATTTCATTGCCAAACTAGTTTTCTTTGCAGCAGCAATGAGCTGCGTGCTGCATGCTCTCCTCCTCTCCGTGTGGGAAACTGTATGTCATCGCAACATGTGACATAATGGACTGATCAGAGCAGCAACAATTCCTGACGCGTGCGTGGCATGTGTCGCAGACCTGTCGCCAACAGCACAATGCGTCGGTCGTGTGAATCAATACGGCAGTTGTCGCTCGTGCCGACGCGGGAGTACAACGAAGCCTAAAAAGAAGCCTTTCACGAGTAGGGTGAGATTAAATTTGTACGCCTCGCGACCACGTCAAACGCATGAGGGTCGATTAATGGGCCGGACTAAAATCCACTTCCGGCCATGATTAGTCCAGCCTTTTTAAAAAAAATTGTCAGCCACCAAACCCCGCCCCAAAAATGGGCATCCGGCCGGGCCGGAGGGTCCGACCGGTTCGGCCCAGGGACGGACTGCCCAGCTCGGTAATTTTCTTTGTATAAGATGCACATTGGGTACGAAAAAAAGCAGAGACAGCTTCTGTACGGGGGAGAGATTGCTCCGTAACCCGTGTTAATGTGAGATGCTTTCTCTTGCTACACTACAGAATAAAAAGGTGATTGTCCTGACCCCTGCCTGAGTGTTCGCCTTCATGAGTACCAGCGTCCATCTTAAGTCTGCTACATTTACATGGCGCCACGTTTTTTTTTCTTTGAAGGCTTCAGAGGAGAAGAACTCTGATCTGATGAAGGAAAGAAAAAGGCCCCTGCAGTTTACATTCTGATGAAAAAAAGAAAGAAAATCTGCAGTTTGCCTTGCAAACAAACACTCACAAGAACATAAAGTTAAGTTAGATTTGCCTGAGAAAACAAGAGGTGGTATGGAACAACGACAATCTGGCCACTCGGGTAATTTCACGTTGGCATTTGGCTGATGATTGTTCTGCCGAGATCAATCAAAGTCATGAGCAGATGGCATCACACTCCTCCAGTGGACTGGTGAGTGTCTGCGTTTTATTCAGAGGCAGTAATTGGCCTGCTGTGGCGTGTCACGGACTGGAGCCCGCTAACTGCCACCACTGCTGCAAGGCATCAACAAGCGCACCTTCTGCTTTAGCACACCTCTGACAGGCAAACCTGTGCTACTATTTAATACCAACTCTGAGCGGTTACATGTTGTTATGGTTAATGAGCTATGACGTCTGCCTGTTTGACAGAGAATTTAAAAAAAAACACATTTCAAGAGTGCAAAGTAGCTAAAAAATGCAGAGCTAATTTGAGCCCGCTCATTAATCGTTCGTCACCACTCCCCATCTCCTCCCAAGAGCCTTGTGCAAATAATCTTCAGCTCTGTTACAGGCATCCACAAAGAAATGGCACAGAAGCTCTGACGGTCTGTGGCTGTGTTTGCTCACAAGCTTTGCTTTTAGGTGAGGAATGATTGTGTGGATAAATGGAACCGTGTGTGGGAGACTTTGCACACTGTAGAAAAGCAAAAAAGCGTAATTGCTAGGTACCGTATATTTTAGTGTGTGTGGTGGGGGTAGGGGCTAGTGGAGCGTTTGAGGCTGAGATGCCATACACTTCAAAGCTTTGATGTAGGCGCTCTAAATGAGGGCCACCAGAGGTCCAGACTAATGGGAGTTCATGGGGAGATTACAGGCCCAGTAAGGCAGGC